>NW_015537995.1:339869-364231 GCF_001515605.1 Sinocyclocheilus anshuiensis
TGTATATATATATATATATATATATACTCCTCATATACTGTTTATTGTCTGAGAGACTTAACAGCCATTTCTGCTCAAACAGACAAACAGACTTAAATATAGTTCTCAAATATCTTCTTAAATTGATCAAATGTTGTACTATCGCATTTTTAGACAATATATTTTTGCTGGTCAAATTGACTGCAAACAGAAACTATTTTGCATATATTTTTACACATACATGGAGGTCTCTCCAAACATTATAAACTTAAACTGAACAGGAGGGTTTCATCAGTGAGGACATCTCATACAGTAGATGCCAATTTTGTGTTTGATGGTGATTACATATGCTAAAGCCTAGTTTAACCCTCTAACAAACCTGCTGACATCAGTAGATTTAAAGTAAAACATGGTTTGACAGATTTATGAGCTCCAAAGTGTTTTTTTTATTGTCCCTCACAAGTATAGTCGTACATGTTCACAGAAAGTACACTCGTTTGTTAGAATATCTTAAATCATAAATGGAGACGGGGTGACATTTTTATGCTTGTTTTGTAGCTTCTTGTTAGTAGCCTAGGTTATTTGTGACAATTCCTCTTTTCAAAATAGTATTTGGCGCCCTCTAGTGGATTCATGGGTTTAATAAAACATTCGACTATTTATATTAATAAATAAAAGTGTATAATTTCTATTAGGTTTTTTTTTTTTTGTACAAAGCTTCAATTCAACGAAGAATGGATATGCAACTAAAGTAATCGAATTAACTTATTCCAGACAAGCTACACTGAGTTTTGATATAGTCAGAGTGACTAGTGCTTTATTTACTCCCCACAGCTAACATGAATCGTGGCAGACCTCGTAGTTTAGCTTTCTCGACTCACCTTTGAACAACAAATAGCTGAACTCTGCACGTCTCAGGCCTTGATTCACTGTGGGGAGAACGATGGAGAAAACTGAGCTCTACAAGCCGCTCTTTGACCAAAAATCTCAATTTACATTTTCAGTCAATCTCAAATTATAAATTTTGTTTAATAGAATTCTGTGATTGAAATGGTTTCTCTCATAACTCACATGTGTAGGTTATCCTAAATACACATAATTTAAATAATATTTTCACACTATTTGCATAGTTTAGCAAAATTAGTTTGATTGGAAAAACAAAAATATTTTGTTCACAAGTTTACCTTAATTTGTCTTTTTTTTTTTTTTTTTTCCCACATATCATATCTTTCAATTCAAGATTTTCACAGACACTGTTTTTTTTCCTCTTGATAACCAGGTACACCAACAACAGAAAAAAACATAATTAAACAATAATTCAACTTATTGGGAAATTATTCCCTGTGGACACAGAACATGGACATTAATTTGAAAATATAAGAAAATTATTTAAAAACCATACATAATGAATATTAATTATGGTTTGTTTTTATTTTACTCTTTATTAAACATATAATTTATTTTACAATAGATTTTCAGAGTTTATGACTGAAAATCTGGGTCTAGGACAACAAAGTAATAATAATTGATTAAAGGTAATCAAAAAATTAGGACAAAAACTATTATGAAGAAATTGTGAAAAGTTTTCAAGACAATTTCAATTTGTTAAAAGAAAAAGAATATCATTAAAACCGGGGACATAAAAATGTCATTTATATACACCTAGATAGATAGATTTAGGGTCAGGCCAGGTCTTGGCATGCAGGGTCACAGATGGAGCACAACACTGAATATATTTGAGAGACTGGCATAGTTACCCAGCCATGCCATCTGCTTCACACACACTTCATATATACACATATCCACGTACAAAAACATATAAACACTTAATCAGGAGGTGCGTATATGAGAGCGTATATATTCAGGCCTAAAACCCCCATCACACACATACAGTCCTACTGATCACTTAACCTTAAGCAGAATAAAAGCCCCCTCTCCTCTGTTTTTCCTGTCTCCAACGTGTTATTGAGTGCGTGCCAAAGACAGGAGAGGCGTTAAAGACAGATAAACTCAGCCATCTTGCAGGTGTTTCTATCAAAAGACTCACCATACAGAGCCAAACTCAGCCTGGCAGAGTCTTAATGCCCTGGACTACTGTCATTCTCAGGAGACGTATGTCATTGATAATGTCTGCATGTGTGTGTGTGTGTTTATTCTGCACCTGTCGGATGGTGGGAGGCAGTGTGTGAGATAGAGAGATGAAAAAGCAACCATCTGTGTTTCTAAAGGAACAAAAAACAGGAACAGAACAAAAAACTAAGAACCTTCCAAAAGAATGCATTGACAAAGTATGCCTAAAAGGAAGTGTGCGTATTATTTTAGTTGTTGTTTTGATTAGATAAATTGTTCCCAGAAGTTAATTATATATTAAACAAAACATTATTTATTAATTTGTATTTCATTCATTGTATTTTTTTAATGTAATTTAAAGACATTGTTTAATGTATAGCCCTCTGGCAGTTAAAGCGTTAATGTATAGCCCTCTCTCTCTCTCTCTCTCTCTCTCTCTCTCTCTCTCTCTCTATATATGTTTCTCTACACCATACACACGTTATAGAAGCTGGAACTTCTTAGGAACATGACGTAGAACACGCGCTGACGAATGACGGAAAGATGTAGCCTAGTTTCCCGGGAAATCCATCCCGACCGCTCTAAATCATTATTATAGACTTACTATAGTGTATCTATGTAAGGTAATACATGATAGTAAACGTTAATAAACTTTACTAATTTCTTTTTTTTAAAGGATGGAACTAAATATTATAGTTTTACTTCATATTAGCATATTTGCATATCTGTCTTCAAGTCTGATAGTAAAATATAGGGACATTTGTGAAGTGGAAGTTTTGCAAACATCCTAATAATAATAATAAAACAATGACCAGATTTAGTCTGAATTAAGATTTCAGTCCATAGTAGCTAGCTAGAATGGGACAGCATTTTGGTTTGTTTGGTTTATTGATAAAATTATATTTCCTATAAATAAAATAGTTTGGTCATGTATCTTACAATGACTTTTGTAACAGGGTTGAATTGGTCAGCTTTATGAAAGCGAACACAAAAATTAAAATTGAAATTCCCGAAACATGATGTAGGTTTATTTCAGCTGCGTTGCATTTTGCTTGATCCTAATGAGATCTGTATTTTCTCTCTCCCTATCGTTACTTTAACTATGGGTGACAAGGGCACCTTGAGCTGCAGATGTTCTCACCGATGACAGATGGTATTGGCATCATCTGTGCATGTGTGTGTATGCATGCAGCACGTTGGCATCGTGCAGGGACAGCGGGCAGAGCCCATACCGGCTTAGCGCCACCTGCACCCCCTAAATTGTAGCCCGAGACCCCTCTCCCACTTCCGTATATACGCTTTCTGTGTGCATGTGTGTGTGTGGGGGAGCTTGAATTCTAGGCAATCACAGTAGCAAAACCAAAACAAAGCACAAAAAGATCCCAAAACATTTGAAATTGGCCATGAAAATCGAATAACAATGTCCAAAAAAACTATTTACCTAAAACTGGCATTCTCAGTTTAGATTGGTGCCCGATGGGAGTCTGAACAAAAGAATCTGGATTCACAGTGAATCCCAATTGCAGTGTTTGATGTAAAACAGCCGTCCTGGATGTTTAATTGATAACAGAGAAGCTCTAATTGTCTCATTTATCTTTATGCAGACAGTGCAAGGCTGGTGGAACGATTGCTCCAGCCTGGCCAGCAGAGTTAGGCACAGCGGACGGATGAAATCCAGCAATAAAGCAGGCCAGAATCTCTCGAACATTTCATTTCACACATTTAGACCTTTTATTTTCTTTCTATTTGGCTGCAAATTCACATCCAGTCCTTCACTTCATCATGCAAAGTGACTTTTCTTTTGATTTTTAAGTCACAATTTGTGTTTGAAATGGAATACTAGCGTCTAACAAAAATATGTTCTAAGAATGTTTTGCTAAAGTTCCAATTAAGTCAGAAATGTTATTCCTGAATGTTCTCTGAGCATTCAAAACCTCTAGTTTTTTTTTCTCTTGGTTATGCAAAGGTTACAGAAATTGAGGAAACATTGGACTTTTTATTTCGCAAATATAAGGTAACGTTATTTTTGAATAATCTCTGAACGTTATATAGTATAACGACGTTTAAAAGAAAAAAAGTAAAAAGTATAATTAACATGTTTGTGCTGACGCTTCACAGACATTATTAAAGACCAGACAACTTTGAATGAAAGTTCTATTAATGTTACTGTACGAAAGTTAGCATGGTTACTACTTCAATGAATACTGCATTGTATATACTGTATACTGTTTACTAAACTGTAATAAAACTGTGTTCCAAAAGGAGGTTTTTGCAGCGATGCCATAGAAAAACCATTTTGGGTTCTGTTAAGAAGCATTTGTGGAATGGAAAGCTCCCATGGATTTTGAAGGTTCTTCACGGAACCATAGGTGCCAATAAAAAAAACTTTATTTTTAAGAGTGTACATACTATGTACTGCATATTGGTAATGTTAGCACGGCACGCTATTCCAAACAGTGCCACATTCTCACAGCTCTTTTTAAAAAGTTTTGCACGGCATCTGTGCCATGTTTAACACAAGACATTTAAAAGCTTACAGCTGTGTCGCTCACTCCCACTCTCTGAGCATTGTGTTCTCGAAATGAGCGAAGAATCAAAGTCCCAAATCAATTAGAGACTCTCTGGAGTCTGAGTGACATTCAGAATGCACGCTCAACTGTGCCCAGATTTTCTCTCTTCGCTGCACTCCGCTCAGCACAATTTGAGAAACAAAATGGCTCCCACGAGCACTTCCTGCATCTCTGAGAGTGATGAATTCTTAAAGGGAATTCCATTTCCTTTTCCTCTTTCCCCTTTTGCACTCAAAAGCCATGTGTCGAAAGTTGAGGAAAAGACAAATAATGAGCTTCTCCCCATTAAAACCTGGCATACATTCCTGGAAGAAATGTATCATTTCTCCACTTTGTATCTTCTTCTTCTTTTTTTTTTATATTTTCTCTCCCAGACACTAGAATCTAATGTTTTACAGTAGCTACATTTCTATGCATCTGTTCCAAATCATTGTGAGCAGCCTTGCTGTTTACTGCCCACACTTTTCAAGATTTTCAAAGCAATGCCACAGAAGAACCATTTTGTTTCTGCTAAAGTACCTTTCAGAGATCAGTTTTTACAAGAACTCATTTTTTTTCTAAGCGTGAAGAGCATTTTAATAACCTAAAGATCTTTTTTTACCGTTATAAGAAACCTTTGTGCAATGGAAAGTTTCCGTGGATGATAAAGGTTCTTCATGAAACCATAGATGGACCATGGACCATTTTTCATCAATGCTTTGTTTTTGTCTGCCATCTTGAATAATTTTTTCTCTGTGTTCATTACAGAGCATTGTCTGACTGCATTTTGAAAAATACATATCTAAGTCAGCAGAATTACACTGCCTACATTCTGGAACAGCCTTAAAATACGGGCTATGTAGGCAGCTCACTAGGCGCCGTAACAGAGCGTATGTCTCCTGCTCTCTCAGGGTAAATGAACACAGTTATCCTGATGCCAGCAGACACCGGCACACATGGACGCTGAGCTCGGAAACATGGCACGGTGAGGCAGACGACAGGAAAATATGACATCAGGCAGGGCTACACAAGATGCTTTCGCCAAATGTCTGGCCTTAATTACCCTAATTAATGCAATTAGAGTTGCTATGTGACATCAACTGCATCTCACAGGCTTTAATCTATAATGTCTAATTAATATGTTTGCACATCCCACAGGTCAAAGACCAAGACCGAAAATCGCATGCATTTGTGCATGTACATGAGAGTGAATGAGAAATTAAAGTGAGGCTTTTACAGTAACCGGATTCTGTGAATGAACATAAACTGCAATTATGGCCTTGTATTTAAATTTATTTTAATCTATTTGAAAAGGCAGATTTTCTTACTTTTTTGTGTTCATAAATGGAACTTTAAACTCGACTCAAATTAAAATTGTGTATGAAATGTGCCACATAAATAAACTTGCTTTGTCTTGCAATCTTGAGATCCTGCATATTGGCTTCAGAATATGTGTAACGCAAGTCACATTGTCTATAACTGTATGATACTTTTATAGTGTTTTATGTATTTTTTGGAGCTCTTTGACAGAGGCATAAAAAGCTTTTCCATTTTTCCTTTTGTGTTCCATTGAAAAAAACAACAACAACTTGGAAATGGAACAATATGCGGGTAAGTACACAGTTCGCATTTAAATGAATTATTCCTTGTTTCTTCTAAAACCAGAGTTAGATACAGTTAGCTAACTTGCTACCATACACTGTGAATTAATGTGATCTATAAAAACCCTGGCCCTGTGTGCTTTTACATACAGCTGCTTTGGGTTTTATAGGTTGGACGTGAATTGAAGGCCACTCAATGTACAATTTCAATGGAGAATTGTATGATTCAACTGAAGCACTGGAAGCTGGCGGTGCCCTGCGGCACAAACTCCCAATGGCAATCATGTGCCAACCTTGCCCAGCTGCTCCTGGTTGTCCGTGCCACATCCATGTCATTGCAACCGTACCATCTCTAAGTTTACCCTGGCATTTCACATTAAAGACCCTGAGGCATGCAGGAACGCGGCCCCTCTCACCATGCTTAGAGCTGTCAGGTCCAACCAATCCACCATCCACCCATGGACCAGCTTCAGACCCAAGTCTGCATTTCAAAGGCCTCAATCAGTGCCACCTTATTAAAAAGGTTCAATATGCAAAAGTCCAACTGGTCCACTCTCAGGAGATACGCAGTGCTGGGCATGTGTGGGGTAGACTGAATATTAAACCAGGCTTAACAAACACAATAAGATGGGCTGAGTGACAAGTTATAGGCTACTAGTTTTTGTACTTGCTGTTCATGCAAACACAGGCGTTTATTAATATCAGCTTCAAAGGTAAAAGCTTGTTTCTTTGTAATGCTTTAATCAAATTTCCATAGTTGCCTATCACACCAATATGCCACCCGGGGTTGCAATGTTATGAACCGATCCTGCCAACCTAGCGATCGCACTAACCACACACCACTTTCCTCTAATGCAGTTTTAATGGCGCGTTTCTCTGGCGTATTTTCCCGCCGTTCTTTGCTTGCTCAACCCTACACAAGTAGCCTACTAGGATGCTCTCGGGTTCGCGTTGTTGTCATTTAACGAGCTTACCGACGGTGGTTAGATTTCCCGAAGCTCTGGTTCTTGGCACGAGTGAAGCGTGAGCCCAAATACGGAAGAAAAAAAAACAAGCCCTCGCCTCGTTCAGCGCCGTCGTGGCAACAGCGCCCTCTAAAGCGTTTTCGCAACTTAAATAAAAAGCTCCACGTCTGTTGCACGAGGAACCACTTTGGAATAAACAAATTATTAATTTACTTAAATTTACCTCATTAACCACTGCACTGCACAGACTGACGTAGACCAGAACTGCCAGTAAAATCCACAACCCACGCGAGGAGTAGATGGAGGGGGCAATTTCGCGCGCAATGCAAATTGCAGAAGCGGTTTTGACAGACTGCCAAGGCGATGTAAAGCACCCCCTTGTTCTCCTTCCGGCGATTTTTCGTATAGGACGAGTAAACTCGACCTTTTTTTTTCAGCCAGGTGCCAGAAAATCGATGAATAACACTTTTATTTTCCTCTGACATGTTCAGGACTGAAGTGCAGCTGTCCTATAGGGACACAGTTCCCGATTCCCACAGTTTTGAACAGAGTGATTAGGCAGCAACAGAGACTAACACTTAAAGTGCATTTTGATGTTAAACGATAGTCTCATTAAAGCAGCAAACTAGGTTCTTGCTTTTATTGTTTACCTAATATGCAAGACGATCAATACGTATTTTCTATAGCCTACCCCATGCAGGTTAGATATATAGAACCCATTGCTGAACTTCCAATAATATATAGCCTAATAATTGCCTATATTAGCCTAGCAGACAATACATAGCAAGCCCAAAGCACAGAATACATAAGCTACATACATATTCTGTAGGTTGCTTAGTTTGCTGTTATGAATAAAAATGAATTAGGAGGCATTTAAACAAACACATAGGCTACAGGCTTAGGTTATGGGCTTTCTTTCAGATGTTTTATTGATCTAGCACCTTTTTTTCATTGAGTACTGATCCACTTTGCGTGGTAGCCTATTTGTTGCTTGTACAGTTGTAGGCTACAGTTTAACTGATTATATTTTTTTCTTCGAAAATGTAAGAACTAAATTCTCTGATAATGCCACCAGACTCAAATAGCCTACATCTCAACAAAATACAACAAATATACGGTAACACTTTATTTTAAGGTGTCCTTGTTACACATATTACATACTTACAATTAGGCTATAATAACAATAAATTATGCATAATTACATGCAAGTAACCCTAATCCTAACCCTAACCATATAGTAAGTTAATGTACATGTAGTTAATTAATAGCCTATTACTCGGTACTTAAAGGTATAATTACACTGTAACAAGGACACCTTAAAATAAAGTGTAGCCAAATATACTTTTATCCGCAAGATTAATGCTGTGTAGGAAGAAGTCGAGTAAACCGGGCCACTTTTTACTGTCGTTGCAATGTGTTTCAATTTACCTCAATTCAAATAATTATTTATAAACACAACAGAATAACTAAAGTGTAAAAAAATGCTGAAATCATATTCATGCAACAGCGACACATCGGTAAAGCTATGAAATTACACGTAACCATACAATTACTGATTCTTTAAAAAGAAATTAAATCAAGAGCAGCATCGTCATTTCAGTTATGTTTCAATTTACCTCAATTCAAATAATTCTTTATAAACACAACAGAATAACTAAAGTGTAAAAAAATGCTGAAATCATATTCATGCAACAGCGACACTTATCGGTAAAGCTATGAAATTACACGTAACCATACAATTACTGATTCTTTAAAAAGAAATTAACTCAAGAGCAGCATCGTCATTTCAGTTAACACAAAGATACGATACCGCTGAATATCAGACGGCAGTTTCCCCTGTATTCCCGGGGACTCGTGTTTAACACATCCTGAACCGAATCTCGGTCACTCTTCAGACACACAACACAAATCTTCCACATTTATGTGGCTTGGTAATCCTATAAATACACACACCGATTAAATATTAGAACGTTAAAAAAAAACTTTAAAATGTCTGTTAGAAATGAAACATTTCCGTGTTCTGAACTTTGACCTCTTCACTGCTTGTTTCGCATTTGCACTCCTCAACGATCATGACGCGCCTCTCGCGCACCTCTGCCCCGCAGCGCAGGGGTACGAGCACAGAGCGCGGTTTAGAGGGACTGCATCGAGTGCACTGCGCTCTTTGCTGTCCACGGGACTCTCCGCTGGACGGGACGACTTGGTAATCCTATAAATACACACACCATCGGTGCACTTAAATATTAGAACGTTAAAAAAAAACTTTAAAATGTCTGTTAGAAATGAAACATTTCCGTGTTCTGAACTTTGACCTCTTCACTGCTTGTTTCGCATTTGCACTCCTCAACGATCATGACGCGCCTCTCGCGCACCTCTGCCCCGCAGCGCAGGGGTACGAGCACAGAGCGCGGTTTAGAGGGACTGCATCGAGTGCACTGCGCTCTTTGCTGTCCACGGGACTCTCCGCTGGACGGGACGAACATGGAGCTGCACTGACCGTAGCAGAGATTATTGTGAACGGTCACCGTCTCACAGCCGTCCTCCGTTAGGCGCTGCGAACAGAAAGTCATTTTGAAAAATAAGCTATGGCTCAAGAACAAGCAAGTAAATGTAATAAGCTAGCACACCCGTTTAAATGAAGGCATGCATTTTCACACAAGTTAATACTTAATGCTAATAATAACAGCAATAACAATAATAGGTAATAACAATAACAACTTGCTAATAATTTAGTCATCCTTAACCTATCGTTTACACAGTAATGTCGCTTGTATGAAAAAAAAAATCCAGTTTTTCAAACAATGTAAGCTAAATTGCAATTTTGAAGTCTGATTTTAAACCCGGTGTAAATAGGGAAAAAACAAAAACAAAAAAACACATGATTAGTTCAATTCTTAGCATATTCTTACATAGGCCTATAATCTTTTTTATGTAGCTTATTTATGTTTAGGCTATAAATTCTCGTTTAGCCATAGTTTCCCTTTGGTCACAATATTAACTGTTTAAACGCCATCAGACTAATTATTTTTTTTTTTTAGGCTATGTGTTTTTATGCTTTTTTCAGAAATGTTTTTATTTTTTATTTTGTTTGTTTGTTTTTTTTCCCCCATCAGAAATTTAATTCAAAGTGATCAAACAAGTGCAATGCACTTATCACTGCATGATTTATATTATTATTGTAGGCTACTTAAATTTTGAAGACAGCAATTAAATTGAGGTTTTAAGTTTATGTTTTTATAGTGCGTACCAAATAGGGTAGCACTTCATTAATAATAGATAATTTGTATAAATATATATATATATATATATATATATATATTAATTAAATATTAAATAGGCCTATAAGAAAATCCCTTGAGCACCTGTGTAGCTACAGTAATACCTATGCAAAATCAATTAGAAATAAAATGCGTCCTTTTAAAAAAAAAATACATACATAGCCTACATAACATACAATGAATGAATAAATGAATGAATGTAGGCTACCTGTGTGAAGGGCACTGCGGCACAGCTCTGTTTGCTCGTGTCTTTGGGATTGATGCGTAGCGCCACGGCCTGTTTGCTTCGCTCGCTTTTGTGCATCACTTTCTGCCACATCTCCAGACCCTGTTTCCTCCTGGCGTCTGCGCTGGTGCTGCTCGCGCTCACCTGAGGGAGCAGGGCCGCAGGTTTGTTATGGGACAGGACTGACGGACCGGGACGTCCGAGGGCCAAAAAAGCAGGAAACGCATGTTTTTATAGTGCGTACCAAATAGGGTAGCACTTCATTAATAATAGATAATTTGTATAAATATATATATATATATATATATATATATATTAATTAAATATTAAATAGGCCTATAAGAAAAAAATTTAATCCAGACCCTGTTTCCTCCTGGCGTCTGCGCTGGTGCTGCTCGCGCTCACCTGAGGGAGCAGGGCCGCAGGTTTGTTATGGGACAGGACTGACGGACCGGGACGTCCGAGGGCCAAAAAAGCAGGAAACGCGCCTCGACTCGGTGAGTTTGTGGACGACACGTGACTACCGGCGGCCCGTCGCAGAAAATGAGGGCTTAGTTTGACAACTCTGACAGATCCCCGAAGCGGCTCGTCTGGTCCGTTCCCGGAAGATTCCAAATCTTTCGCGACGTGTCGGTGAAAGTCCCGCTGAAAGACGCTGCGAGGGAAAAAAGCGCCAACCAAAGTGACCACTGACAACAGAATAAAAAAGCTGATTTGAAAGGTCATTTTTGCTAAATTAGAGAATGTTACACACTAGCCTGTAGGGTTCGAAATTCGATTTATTTTCTTCCACTGTCGCTCATGAAAAAATCGCTGAAAAAGTAGCTTGTTGAGAAATCTCGCGGTTCAAGGTCCCGTATGGTCACCTTGCTGTCGTTGTGGACATGGAGCCAGAGCTGACCATTATATTCTCTCAACGGGTTCTTTGATGATTGGTCATCATTGCTTTATTATAGCTATTTATTATTTAAATAGCCTAGCTATTGTAGCCTACCTGTCTGAATAATGGCTGTGAGTGACAGGTGAGTTTTCGTGAAGTAGTGACAAGTGCACCTTTCATCTCTTCATATCACGCCGTGGGAACTGAAAGGCTTTGCTGTTGTGAGCTTTTCACTTTTTTTCCATATCAGTAGGCCTACATTTTTATTTTAGTCTTCATTTGACAACTTAAGCAGCATCGATGCACTCTTATTAAGCCCATGTATAGCCTATGTACACTCTAAAAAGTGCTGGGTTATTTCAACCCAATTTTGGGTCAAATATGGACTAATCCAGCTGTTGGGTTAAAATATGATTCAGACCACTTGTCATGTACAGTGCACCTGAGGAAACACTTGACACTTGAGCTCAACATCTGACTGTTTGAACTTCAGGTGAGCAAGAGCTTCAGTAGCCGTGAGAAAGAAACCATTTATTTAGCCATAAACACTAAAGTGATTATTGTGCATAATGGCTTTTCATTGTGAAATTAGAACAATTTCGTAAGCGTATTAGTATTAATGTTCTTGTTTTATAGAAATAAATTTTGGTCAATTTAGCCTATTTTCGTATAACGAATAAATAAATAGCCTACACTCTAAAAAATGCTGGGTTATTTCAACCCAACTTTGGGTCAAATATGGACTAACCCAACTTTTGGGTTAAAAATGTAATGTAAAAAATTAACCCAACAGCTGGATTAGTCCATATTTGACCCAAAGTTGGGTTGAAATAACCCAGCATTTTTTAGAGTGTAGGCTATTTATTTATTCGTTATACGAAAATAGGCTAAATTGACCAAAATTTATTTCTATAAAACAAGAACATTAATACTAATACGCTTACGAAATTGTTCTAATTTCACAATGAAAAGCCATTATGCACAATAATCACTTTAGTGTTTATGGCTAAATAAATGGTTTCTTTCTCACGGCTACTGAAGCTCTTGCTCACCTGAAGTTCAAACAGTCAGATGTTGAGCTCAAGTGTCAAGTGTTTCCTCAGGTGCACTGTACATGACAAGTGGTCTGAATCATATTTACGACCTTTAATAATCCCTTTGGAAAAAAAACTTTCCCAAGGGAATAGCTAGCAACAAAGGGACTTCTTTATTTAAGAAAAGGATTTACCACACCTGATGTAGCAAAATATTTATCCAGAACGTCCATTTATTTGCAGCTTTGATTTTGGACTAAGCCACATAATTCTTATTACAAATGAATCTTTCATCAAAGATCTAACGGTATAATGTAAATTAAAAATTTCAAAGTAGCCTACTTCATGAGGACCAAAGAAAATGTTCTACTATAACTAAGCAATCCAAACAACACATCCATTTTTTTGGCTTGTAATCATTGGCTATTGCTAAAGAAAGACCAAAAAAAAAAAAAAAACACTCTAAAAATCAATGGTTGTTTTTGCACCCAAATAAAACAGTTAAATTCTCACCACAGAATAAAACAAGCTAAGACTTTTGTACAAACAACAAAAATAAGACACGTGGAATCTCACACGTGTGTGTGTGTGTGTTTGCAGAAGACTGAAATATGATGACTTATCTTGATTAAATAATACCAGAGGACAATACACTATCTGGAAAAACTGGTCAGAACATTTTCTGACATTTACTTACCTGCATATTTATTCAGTATTTTATAATGACTACCCTATGAACATGTTTGTGCATGTAGGCGCATTCACTGTCCAGCAGGTGGAGCCAGAATTGTCTCACCAATCCCTGTGTAGGACTCGTAATATGGAACAAAGTTCATCGTTTTATCTTGGTTTGTCCTTGCAAAGCCGGACCCTTCTGAGTGCAGCAGACATTCTCTGTCTTGACTGAGGATGGCTTGAATCTCTCGCTTCATTCTCTGATATCTGATGGAACGCCGCGGTCTAACAAGGTCAAATAATTGATATAGTATACAGATAAACACACTTTTGCCTTGTCCAAATACCCACACTTGCGGTCTTGGCCACTTGAGAGCGTGTGCACAAGACTGTCCCAGGTCTTAAAGGGGTCATAGGATGCTACATGCACTTTTACAAGTTGTTTGAACTGAAATGTGTGTTGGCAGTGTGTGTACACAATATACCCTATAATGATAAAAATCCACCCAGTGTTTTTTTTTTTATTCTGCTCAAATCTTTACCCCTTTCTCAAATCGAGCCGATCTCAGATGCCTGTCTGTGTGACGTCACACAGACAGGCTAAACAGTCTCTCTGAGAGCAGCTCGGAAGAGAGGGGCGGGGTCAGCAGAGCTCATTAACATTTAAAGGAAAATGCTACAAAAACGGCTTGATCTGAAAAGAGCTGTTTTTGACAGGGTAAAAAAGAAATTTGAACCAAACTATGTTACAGACTTTTCAGTAAGACCCCAAAAAATCATATCAACTTGTGGAAAATGGGCATCCTATGAGTTTAAAAAGAGAACCCTTAACACACACTAAATCCACACTATCTCGGGTGCTTCTCAATTCTTATTTGTGCATCCTCGTTTCCTTTCCTCGCGTTTTAGCTCCACCCCTTCAGGATGTGAGGGAAGGACGCAAGGATGGAGGAATTGAATCAAGTGAAATGATATATCCTCCCTCCCTTTAGCGTCACTTCAAAGCGTCAGCAGCTGCACTAAAGGGATCTGCCCTTATGTTGTTAACGTTTGTTATTTAAGACATTCATAATAAATATTAATAAAGCAAGATGCCCTGTTTGAAATATATGACATGCATGGTTTATTTAAAATGAAAAGGTAAAATATAAACAAAAATGATTACAACAGATGTGAAGGGGGAGGAGAATTTATACATGCGTCAGGTTTATCAATGAAAAACACTTCCGCAAAGGATACACTGTGTATCCTTGCTCATAGCTCCTCTGGAAGCCTCCTCGCAGTGCAATTAGAGAATTGAGATGTCCTTCAAGATGGCTGAGCTCGATCGGTTTCGGGTCATAGGATGGAGGACGGAGGAGCGAGGAAACGAGCCCTGCGTCTCAATGTTCATACTATCCATCCTAAATAGTATGTGAGATTAGAATAAGTGTGTCCCAAAGCATAGTATGTTGAAAATAATATGCCAAAAGTCCCCTGATGGTCTACTATTTCAGGTCGATTTTTGACGTGTGGATCTGTGCACACTCTAGTGGCTAAAATTGCCCACAATCCATTGCGCTTTGGAGAAGGATTCAGTCCAGAACTTCAAAAACAAATAAAACGCGCTAGAAAAACTACAAACGTGGCGGATGCGCGTGATCGACAGTTAGGTAGATTTACAAAAAGGGGTTTGAGTTACTAATAATCAACATTTAACCTGGTAAAAAATATATTTATTTATTGTTATCCGTGTTTTAATTAATTTAATCTGCAACAGCAATGTGAACTTTTATAAACATTAATTTGGTCGTTAACTTTTAAATGCATCATTATGCAGAAAATATGAGCAGAGTTCTCCGCATGAAAGACCCGTGACAGATCAACGAGCTACTTCTTTTCTCTCCAGTAGGTAGGAAGTTAAATTTAAATTAAATGTGGAGGATGTTAACTGTGACAAGATGATTAACAGGCCAGTTTACAGTGACAAGGGTGCGTGTAGCAGGTGCAACAGAGCGGTCCTTTAAAAACGCTGTTGTGTGACGTGATAGTATGTCCCAAGCTTGCCTAAAAAAAAAAAAAAACCAGTATAAGTAGGCACATTGAGACGCAGCAGAGGAGGGATATTGAGAAGCACCCCTCCGGAGCTGTATTCGAGGCTTAGTGTATCCCATCATGCATAATGTTCTGGAAATAAATCGTGAGACTTTTTGCAGAGATCTCGCGAGAGCTCACGGAAACCTTTCCAATGTATGTTAAATATTAATGATAATTAGATATTACATATAATTTGGTACTAAAACAAAGGGTTGCACGTTTTATTGGTGCAAATGAGTAGTGGTGATATTTATTTTGTACAACATTTGCAATTGCTTTTTATCACTTAGTTAGAAGCACCACAGAATTAAATTGTCATCTGTTATAGAGACACTGAACAGACATTTAGAACTTGATTTTAAAATGCAAAGTATTGAAAATAAAAATAAAGCTCTGTAAACACTTGCATTTTTACAACACTATAAGTGTGTCCTATCAGGTAATGAAAAGTTCTACACACACGTGTGTGCCTTGTCCAAATACCCGCACTTGCGGTCTTAGCACTTGACCACTTGACTACTTCTATGACGTATTTCCAGTGGTGGACGAAGTACACAAATCAAGTACTTGAGTAAAAGTATAGATACGTATAATAAAATATTACTCCAGTAAAAGTAAAAGTACTCCAGATACTTGAAAAATTTACTTAAGTACAGTAACGAAGTAAAACTAATCCGTTACTGTCCACCACTGCGTATTTCCTGTATTTGGTCCAAGTGTTCAAGTGAGCATGAAGACCACAAGTTTTTTTTATTTTTTTTTATTAAGCATTGAATACTAGAACTCATAGAGGTAACAGCATATAATAAAACCAAATACAATAACAATCAGCATCAAACCTTAAGGGGATCCACAACACATGTAAGGCAAAAAAAAAAAAAAGACCACAAGTGTGTGTAGAACTTTTCATTACCTGATACTGAGGTTGGACGCCATGCTATTTTTTGACTGCAGCTACAGAGTACGCCTCAAGGTGGAGCCAGTGACCTACAATAGAATAAATGCAGTCAAACCTATGCTATAGCAAACAGAACTAATAAGTCATTCATTCAGAAGAAGCAGTCAGTGTCTGTAAATGGCTTATCTGTGGGGGAAAGTAAAATTTTTTTGTTTTGTTTTGTTTTTTTTTGCAAGCAACATAACATTTTTTCCTGTCTACACTGCACCAGCGCAGGGTGTTTTCTTATAGCATATTACACACAGCCACTTATAATGTATGAGTTATAACATGCATCCTATATCAGTCAGTATGTATTTTTCTCTTCGCTTACCACACTGTTCTCTTCTCCTGTGTTCTCTGTTCTCAACACATTATCAGGTATCCACAGAGTAAAAACCTTTTTTTATGTGTGTGTGACCCAGAAGGGCAACTGCTGCTGGTATTGTGTTGGAGAGAGCAAAACACAGAAGAGGATTTAGAGAACAGAAGAGAAGAGATGCTGACCAGAGCACATGCACACGCCACAAATGCATGCATTCATGAAAACACACATAGAGTCATGGCCAAAAGATTTGGCAGTGACATCAATTTTGTGTTTTGCAAAGTTTGCTGCTTAAGCTGTTGTGGTGTTCATTTACATTGTTTCTAGATTATTGTGTAGAGTGATCAGATGCATTTTAAATAATTGCATTTAAAAAAAAAGTAACTTTTCACAAAAAAGAAAAAAAAAAAAAATCACAGTTTTTTGATCCAGACACAAAATGACCAGCTAACATTAATTGACTAATCATATCAGCAGCACATGTGAAAGTGTGAATGAATACTAGTCAGGTAAAATCACTATCATACTAATTAGATTGTAAGAGTAGAGTGATTGCTATAAAAGGAGGGAAGAAGCGCTTCCAATCATTGTGTTCTTGTTAGCAATGGTTACTTCCAAAGACACACATGCAGCCATCATCGCTTTGCATCAAAATAGCCTCACATGCAAGGAAATTGCTACAAAGAATATTGCACCTGAAAGAACCATTTACCAAAGCCTTTAAAAATTATCATATGCCTATCATTGTTTTTCAGTATACCATAGAAGCATGTGGAAGAATAATCTACAAATACTGAAGCAGCAAACTTTGCAAAGCACAAAATGTATGTCACTGCCAAAACTTTTGGACATGACTGTACACTCTTTAAAATAAAGGTTATGGCATTGACAGTTCCATGAAGAACTTTTAACATCCATGCAACCCTTTTATTGAACTTTAAAGTTGAAAAAGGATCTTCAGATAATTAAAATGTTCCTCACACTAAGAAATAAAATCTTCTTATTGGTTCTTTGAGGGAAAAAAAAAAGGTTCTTTATGTCATTGCTGCAAAAAAAAAAAAAAAAAAAAACTCTATTGGAACCTTTATTTTTAAGAGCGTAGACATTTACAACAAATGGGATGTTCTCAAAAACACATTCAGGTCATCAAAAATAAGAAACATAAAAATTACCTTCTGCATACGAAAATCAATCCTATAAATAAATACATTTACTGGGCCTAGTGGTACAGATATTAATTTCAAAGTGAATATGCACAGCAGAAAAATGGGCTTCTGAGGTCAAATGTTCTTTATTAGAGTGTGTGTACGGCATGTGAAAGCTGTGTGTGTGTGTGTGTGTTTGCGGCTGGTTTGGCAATTAGAAGAACTTCACCGGAGAGATGAGAACAAAAACTGGGTGTTCTTAGGAATGTGTTTTTCATGTCAATATGTGTGTTAGGTGTGTGCAACTCTCCCCTGTTCTCTGTAGGCTGCAGTGCATTTATCAACTGACCACAAACCACAGAGAGCACACTATGTGTGAGTATTTGTGTCTGTGCGTGTGTATCAGATGGGGGGGTGTGAGGTTTACAGACACACTTCTTGGAACTCACCGAATCTGGGACTCGTGAGAGACTACATTCAGACTCTTCTGTGATGATGACTGTCCAAATAATTGCATGAAGACATAATCATTAGCGAAAATTACTATTTTCTATTTTGTCATGAAAAACATTCTCAAATATCCAGCCCCATTTGTCAACACAATACCCCACCATCTTTCTCAATCAAGATTCCACATTATCAGTAGGCCTTGCCTATATCTGCATCTAGAACACTTAACTGGCAGTTACCAGGAGAACACCTTATTATGACCAGAACAGAATGAACACATACTACTGAATGAGTCAAAGTGAGTGTTTTCAAATGAGTAAAAGCTTTTAGAGATGAGTAGATTAAGTACTAGAGACGACTTCTCAACCAACATTTGTGGTCTGAAAATACTCTTATTGTGAATTAGATTACATTTCACTGAGAGCTGTATTAAGAAATATCAATTCACGAATATTTAGTCGATTTTTTTAATCTGAGGGGAATATGAAGACAAGCAGTTACTAAACGTCACCACACGGGTGCGCTGCTGAACCAAAATGATGATTTCAAGATTTAATTCAAACGCTCTAAACTAAAGAAACGTCTGAAGTTAAAATTAGACTGAAAATCAAGTAACCTTTTATACCCATGGCACCTTTTAGAGTTTGAATTGAGAAAATAAACACGTTTAGAAAAAACAATGAAGGTTATGGAAGAAATCCCGCCACACAACGAATCCCGCCAATTTCCTCAGAACACATGGAGCGATTTGTGAAATATTTAAGACTGTTTAAGATTATGAATCACTACTACTAAACGTTTAATTAACAACATAGGGGTTGGATATGCTATTTAACAAAGCACAGGAGCGGTGGTATCTTTTTTCTTCTCCTTGTTAAAAACAAAAATAGCCTCATGTGCCCTGTAAGCGAAAATAAATGGGAAAATGACTAAATTACTACATTTGCTCACCACAGAGATGCATTGGTTCAGTCACACCAAACAGCTACATACCTGATGGGTTACAAGGCATATCTGAGCAATGTGAGAACTGCCCATAAGCCAGTGTGTGGTTTTGCTGTTATAGAAAACATTAGTTTCATTAGTCAGGAAGGGCCCTGAGTGAAGGTCTCTCAACTCCCCTTTGTTTCTGCGGAAATTTGAGTTTTTTCCACCGCTGTCTTTAATCTGTGTGTGGTGTTGCTAGCCAAACTAGCCATTATAAAGCAGCAACTCACATAATCCTACACAAACACTACATCATTGTTTCCACACAGTGATCTAAGAGTGGTTTTCGTGCAAGTAAACATCTTACCCGTATCTCTTTTTCTCACAGAAACACAGGCACTTCTTCTTTTCTATTATTGTACTGTTTACATGTGCGAGTACCAATGCGTGTAACTGTTTTCGGATAAATGGGTGTATCTAAGTGTTGGCATGTGGATGTGCGTGTTTCTATGTGGATGTGGCCGTGGGTGTGTCTGTATATGCGGACTTGAGCATTACACTTTCTCTCCACTGTCATGTTTAACTGTCGCCCAGCCACGCCAGACTAGACAGTCTGCAAGGGTGTCTAGTCAAAACTACACTTGTTTGTCTGCAAACAACCTCGAACAACGCTGACTCTTTGTGTACCTGTCTGTCTATCTGTCAGTCAGCCAGCCAGCCAGCAATTACAGCTTCAATTTCAGCCAAGTATGTGCTTTCACACACACTTTCCTGTCCCGTCTCAGTCTCTATCTTATCAATACGCACTTGAGTACAGTCTCATTTTTACAGTCTGTGTGCTGGACTGCTCTTATCAGCGCTGTAGAGTAAACAGACTGTAACTGTCTGTCGGATGGATTCAGACACAACAAGCCATTAGACGTCTGACTCTTTACACGCAGCAGTGGGGAATTCAGTGGTGGCATGTAGCCTGGCTTTCTATGGTTTGATGTTGCGATTCAACAAAGAAAGTCTATGTGTCACTTTGGGGTCTGGCATAACCACATCAATAAAAACCTATTTTGATTTTGCAACAGTTTTAATTCTGTGAGATTAATTGCCCATAGAGTGCAACAATAGGATTACAGAAGTAAAAATCATTCATTTTCTGAATAATTTTTACTTTTTTAACTCTATATTAAAAATAATTACATTTTCAAGACAGCCCTGCCATGAGCTCAATGATATACAGTACACTCTCAAATGTGCATATAAATGAATATATTGCAATAAACTTAAAGGCCTGGTTTCACAGACAGGGCTTAGGCTAGCCATGATTAGGCCATAGTTATATTAGGACATTTAAGTATATTTTATAAATGTGCCTTAGAAAAAAACATTACTGGTGTGCATCCTGAGACGAAACAAAAAGGCATTGATATATATTAAGATAAGTCAGTGCACGTTTATTTCAGTTGAAACAGTTCAGACTTTTTTGCCTGAAGGCTTAAGCCTTGTCTGTGAAATCGGGGGAAAATGCCGTTAAAAATTTTGGTGTCTAAGATGTTACGAAAGATTTTGTTTTTAAAAAGAAGTCTCTTATATGCTGTATTATATATTATTTCATTCAAAAGACTTAATGGCGCTTTTTTTTTTTCAGAAAGTCCAGAATACTTTGTCTTTCTAGAGTTTTTTATTTTTGCTTTAAGTCAGTGTTTGTGATTGTGAACAGATTCCACTCAGGGCTGGTTGGTTTGATTCGTGGTTTAGAACTCTATATAATAATGTTATGAAATGCAAACAGAGAAAATTTATTAAAAAAAAACACTTTTGGATTTGGTATCTACCACTTGAATCCCCTTTAAAACAACCCAATTCAGATCGCTTTACTGAAAAACAACTTCTCTTTGCTTTTACACTGGTTTTGAAAGTGGACTCAGATCATTTTTCACTTCACTTTAATTCTGTCTCGCAGTCTCTTTCCAATCACCTTTCTTTTTCTTTTTTTTTGAGCAGAGCCCACTTGAAGATTATTGTATGATTGTAACACTGATGACGATGATGATTATGTATTATGATTTAAAGAGAGCTCATTATATTTAATTGTCTGAGGTCTTGTACCCTGATGTAATCATAGTAGTTGTTGTAAAATTTTAATTGTATAATTCCTAGGAGACTGGTGTTTTGAAGAAATAGACATGGGTGTATGTGCGTGTTTTGGGAGCGAAGGGCATCTATATTAAAATGTTCCTGACAGATTCCGCTTTTCTGTCTCTGTTACAGTTCCACAGATGTGTTTCCTTCCTGAAAATAAAAGTGGTACTTCTCTCTCTGTCTCTTTTATAGACAATACAGGGAGGAGGAGGAATTATCAGTAAGGCGGTTGTGAGTGGTTTTGAGGTGGAGTGTCACTCACTCCCTCAGCATGCCTGACCCTTGACCTCTCCTGCATATTCCCAGACAAAAACCGCAGAAAACTGACTGAGAACTCTGGAATCTCAAGCTGTTCGGGTTGTGAATTTTGATGCAAAGACAGACAATCAGTTTATATTTCACAAACTACAATCGTCACGAATAATTCTGTCCGGCACTATAAACAAGTGAAACGCTGCTTTATGAACCAGAATTCTCAACACACCACAAAATAACCACAAAATATCCTTGTTAAGGCAAAAAGGAAAATAATTTTATAGGCGTAACAAGACAAAGAGAAAAGTAAACAGTCTCAGTTTTGATTTAATGTTAACTTTGCATAATATCTGACTCCTGTCATTGGTTAGAGCAACCACTGCATCGATAATGCTAGCAGGTACTAAGTAAAGAAAGTTTAGCATTAAATTAGCTGTATTGTCTGTTTTCTACATGTCATCATTTATTACTCATACTCATACTTCACTTTATACAGGTTGGCTGCCGTGTAATTCCTAATGACGCTCACAAGGTTTCATTGTCGAACAAATTGCTTTCTGTTCATCCCCTACTGTTTACGGACAGCCTACTGTCAACACTCAAAACAGAAAACAGAGAGAGAGTAGGCGTATGCACACTTCAGTGCACATAGTCAAGTAAACGTATTACATACAGTAACAGTCAAAATTTGGACGCCCTGCCCGAATATTATTTTTTCCATAATCTTAAAATGCTCAGCAAAGAATGCATTAAATTGCTAAAAGTGTTACAAACGATTACTATGTCAAATACATGCAGTTTTTAACTTTCTATTAAATCAAATAATCCATATAAATTTGTAAAAAAAAAAAAAAAAACTGGAGTATTGATGCTGAAAATTCAGCTTTGATCCCAGCAATAAATTACATTTTACAATATATTTACATATATTAAAACAGTTATTTTAAATTGTAATAGTATTTCACAGTATTACTGTTTTTACTGCTTTTATTTACTTATTTCAGTTTTTTGTGTAAAAAAAACTTCACAACTCTGAGATAGACTATTTGTGCTTCGCAGTTTTCACTCTCTAAAATGTGGAAAACTGTAAAAAAAAAAAAAAAAAGTGGTTTAGAACTCTATATAATAATGTTATGAAATGCAAACAGAGAAAATTTATTAAAAAAAAACACTTTTGGATTTGGTATCTACCACTTGAATCCCCTTTAAAACAACCCAATTCAGATCGCTTTACTGAAAAACAACTTCTCTTTGCTTTTACACTGGTTTTGAAAGTGGACTCAGATCATTTTTCACTTCACTTTAATTCTGTCTCGCAGTCTCTTTCCAATCACCTTTCTTTTTCTTTTTTTTTGAGCAGAGCCCACTTGAAGATTATTGTATGATTGTAACACTGATGACGATGATGATTATGTATTATGATTTAAAGAGAGCTCATTATATTTAATTGTCTGAGGTCTTGTACCCTGATGTAATCATAGTAGTTGTTGTAAAATTTTAATTGTATAATTCCTAGGAGACTGGTGTTTTGAAGAAATAGACATGGGTGTATGTGCGTGTTTTGGGAGCGAAGGGCATCTATATTAAAATGTTCCTGACAGATTCCGCTTTTCTGTCTCTGTTACAGTTCCACAGATGTGTTTCCTTCCTGAAAATAAAAGTGGTACTTCTCTCTCTGTCTCTTTTATAGACAATACAGGGAGGAGGAGGAATTATCAGTAAGGCGGTTGTGAGTGGTTTTGAGGTGGAGTGTCACTCACTCCCTCAGCATGCCTGACCCTTGACCTCTCCTGCATATTCCCAGACAAAAACCGCAGAAAACTGACTGAGAACTCTGGAATCTCAAGCTGTTCGGGTTGTGAATTTTGATGCAAAGACAGACAATCAGTTTATATTTCACAAACTACAATCGTCACGAATAATTCTGTCCGGCACTATAAACAAGTGAAACGCTGCTTTATGAACCAGAATTCTCAACACACCACAAAATAACCACAAAATATCCTTGTTAAGGCAAAAAGGAAAATAATTTTATAGGCGTAACAAGACAAAGAGAAAAGTAAACAGTCTCAGTTTTGATTTAATGTTAACTTTGCATAATATCTGACTCCTGTCATTGGTTAGAGCAACCACTGCATCGATAATGCTAGCAGGTACTAAGTAAAGAAAGTTTAGCATTAAATTAGCTGTATTGTCTGTTTTCTACATGTCATCATTTATTACTCATACTCATACTTCACTTTATACAGGTTGGCTGCCGTGTAATTCCTAATGACGCTCACAAGGTTTCATTGTCGAACAAATTGCTTTCTGTTCATCCCCTACTGTTTACGGACAGCCTACTGTCAACACTCAAAACAGAAAACAGAGAGAGAGTAGGCGTATGCACACTTCAGTGCACATAGTCAAGTAAACGTATTACATACAGTAACAGTCAAAATTTGGACGCCCTGCCCGAATATTATTTTTTCCATAATCTTAAAATGCTCAGCAAAGAATGCATTAAATTGCTAAAAGTGTTACAAACGATTACTATGTCAAATACATGCAGTTTTTAACTTTCTATTAAATCAAATAATCCATATAAATTTGTAAAAAAAAAAAAAAAACTGGAGTATTGATGCTGAAAATTCAGCTTTGATCCCAGCAATAAATTACATTTTACAATATATTTACATATATTAAAACAGTTATTTTAAATTGTAATAGTATTTCACAGTATTACTGTTTTTACTGCTTTTATTTACTTATTTCAGTTTTTTGTGTAAAAAAAACTTCACAACTCTGAGATAGACTATTTGTGCTTCGCAGTTTTCACTCTCTAAAATGTGGAAAACTGTAAAAAAAAAAAAAAAAA
>NW_015537995.1:364335-406431 GCF_001515605.1 Sinocyclocheilus anshuiensis
TTTTAAATTGTAATAGTATTTCACAGTATTACTGTTTTTACTGCTTTTATTTACTTATTTCAGTTTTTTGTGTAAAAAAAACTTCACAACTCTGAGATAGACTATTTGTGCTTCGCAGTTTTCACTCTCTAAAATGTGGAAAACTGTAAAAAAAAAAAAAAAATGCCCACGTATTACCGTACATGACACACGGCCGTAAGATTAGATCAATGTGTGTGTGTGTGTGTGTGTGTGTGCAAGAGAGCGAAACAGACAGCAGAAAACAACCCTTTCCTAGACATGAGGTCATAAGAGTGCTAAAACAAGGTTGGCCAGGGCAACGAATTGAAAACAAACCCCTCCCCCATGTTGATTCATATGTGTGTGTGTGTGTGTGTGTGTGTGTGTGTGTGCGTGGGCTGCAGGTTTTTCAGATTTCCACCTGTGGAACACTTTCACCCTCCGGGCACCGTAACACCCGCAAACATCGTAAAGCACCGTAAACCCACTCAATCATCAGCATCATCCCAGTGTCGAAATCGCAGAGTGTGCATACAACCAGTGTGCTAAAACATCATTCACTAGCTCATATATTTGAGAATGACAAAACAGATTCATTAGATATCACATTAATTAGAGAATAGAGAATTGTTGAAGTAAAAAAAAAAAAAAGCCTTTTCCTTCCAGTATTGATACTTCCTATTAAAACAGGATGTTTGGGGGCAGGCATATTGAATGACTCTTTATTTTAAAAAAGCCAATAGTGTGCTTTTTGTAGGGCAAACCAGTTTGCATCACCCTGGTTTCCTCAACAAAAAGGATTTTTCCATTGCCTTTTGGATTACTACAGAAAAAATGCTCTGCAACCAGCAAAGGTTTATAATTCTTACACGTTTTGTTCCTCATGATCATTTTCACAAATAACCACAATTTGTTTGGATTTTTAAGCCGAAATACATTCGCCAGATGTAAAAAGCCAAATATAGGCTATAAACAAACCAGACCACGGTCGCACTATCACCACCATTACGCTTCAACAACTAATTTAACATCTAACAACAACTTACTTAAAGAGGTCATATGATGCGATTTCAAGTTTTCCTTTCTCTTTGGAGTTTTACAAGCTGTGCCTAGATAAGATCCCTGAAGGGGCGTTACATTTCCGACGAGTGCTTGCGGTGTTCGGCCAATCACAATGCACTGGGTCAGCTGGCCAATCAGAGCAGACTGCGCTTGTCGGAAGGAGGGACTTTGTAGAAAACGAAGCGTTTAAGAAAGGCGGGGCATAGAGGACCTACAATAATGTACAGTATTTGAAAAATAATGTGTTTTTTGAACATTAAAGCATGTCAACATATTCTGTTACACCAAATACACAAAAGAATGATCTTTAAAAAAGCATCATATGACCCCTTTAAAAGCATCTCCTCTGAAAGTTTGAGTTAGGATAGTTAGAATAGTTAGTTAGAATAGCAAAGGTATGATTAAAAGCACAATAAGGCTATGAATATGGACTAGTGAGTAGACGAGTTTCCCCGAAAAACTCTGTATTCCTTTAGCCACCTGTTAGCAACTGACTTGTTTAAGGCAAATAAAAGCTTTAAGAAAAATCAGCAGGGGTTATTACTGATGCATTTTATGTTGTAGAATAACACATGAAAATATCTTTTATAAGCTTGTACAAACCACAGACCTTATTTCAGTCTTTCAACCAAAAAGCCATTGACTTCAGGACAATGGAACTAGATATGCTAAAATACTAACTCAGTTTTGGCCTATGATAATACCAGGCATCCCTGCAGTGCTCTATAGGTTTAAGTTTACATCACAACTGTTAACCATGATTTTCCACTTGCTGTTGCTAGTTGAACTAACAGTTAATCAAACACTATTGTAGCTCAAACAACAGAGCACTAGTAACAAGGTCATGGGTTTTTACGGGAATGTGTCAGCTCATTAAAAAAATGTGCCTTGAATACAATTCAAGTGACTTTTGATAAAAGTGAAGACATTAAACGTAGCAAGTGTTTTATTTGACATTACGAGTATTCATCAGCAAGTGCAGGATGAGTCATCAATATTTTTGGTTTGTTTTCCTGGAACAGAAAAACTAAAGTGTCAGTTAAAATATAATTTTGGCAACACATATGGGTGCACTACTATATAGATAACCTTAAAGCTAACAAACATGGATTAAAAGTCAAAAAATCCCATTTGATTTCAAGGGTTGAAGATGATATAGTGTTGTGATTGGCAGGATTAAATAAACATGTGCCATGAGCCAGTATTTACCACTCTTATCTGAGAGGGTCGTGAGGGATGCGGGCAGCTTGATGGATCACACAGATCGTGTTGGATAATGTTGGATCATTTCTACAAAACTGGATTGTGCGTTTCATGTTTGTAAACAGCAGCTGAGACTGAGGTAATGGGATTCGGTTGTGACTTGTGTGAGCAAGTGTTTAAATCATAGAACCGGTTTTGAGTGTTTGCTTTTATTATGTTCATTTTCATTTAGCTGCTGCTGCTGCTGGTGCTGACAGAAACAATCCTGTGACAGAAAGGGTCCAAACAGTCGCAGATCTATGGCCAAAAAGTTTACAACATTTATTGTAGGCTTTAATAAAAACAAAAACAAAAACATAATATTAGTATAGTATAAATGTTATGGTGAATTTTGTGTATTATTAATTTTAATATATTTTATTTTCTAGCAAATATCTGTTCATTGTGCTACAACAAAAGGGTTTATTTAATTTTTTTTACATCTATGATATTAGTGTAGTATAAGTGTAATGTTTTTTTCAGTATTTTTTTTATATATGTTTTTTATTTTCTAACAAATATCTGCTTATAGTGCTACAACAAAAGATTTTCAAGAAAGTAAAAAAACGCATAATATTAGTATAATATAAATGTGTGAATTTTGTGTATTTTTAATTTTAATAACAAATATAAAATAAACATTTTCAACAATATTGCATGGGTTTTTTGGTCATCTCACCTATACTACAAAAAAACAACAACGTATGAATGAATTTTTAATTACATTGTGTTCCAGTGAAAACATCTAAAAATCCTTAAAGCAACCAATTTATTAAAGAAGCAACACTGCATAAGCTATTAAGACTTGTTTTCATAGATTGCATATGGAATACAACACAGTAAGGTAAAAAAAAAACTGAAAAGAAAAAAAAATAGGAAAAGATACTGGTACATTCCTGCAAGGACATCTTTAGTTTACGGACATTTCAGGGGAAACAGGACAAATAAAAGTCAATAAGGAAAATTCTTTCATATTAACGCCATTAACTTCTATGGACTTTGTTAGAGCGAAATATAAATGAAAGTTTTCCAAGTAGCACAGTGTGCAAATGTCAGTACACAGCACTCTTTCCACCTCTGAACACCACAGAAGAAGAAACAAGATACTGAAAAACACTGCAAGATATTTCCTAGTCATCCAGCTGCGAGGCTCTCTGAGGGGGACGTGGGCCGTCCTGAGACCCGGAGGCCCCTCACTGCAGCTGGGTAACCGCAGGGTCAGCGTCCCCCTGTCCCATGTGTCCAGAGAGGTGTGCTGATGTGAACTGACAGCATCCTCCTCGCGCACACACACATGCTTTGCACATGCCAACGGATGTCCCCGCAGCGTCATCACATGACCTCGCCTCAGCGGCCCGAGGACGAAACGACACCCCACCTTGGCATCCACAATTTTCCACTGAGGATACCGCTAAAGTAAATACATTTATAGAATTTTCCATCTTAAATTAATCAAATTTTATTCCCAGACAAGTTGAGTTGAAAGTGGAGACCCAAACATTTCGACGTTGAAACTTTTTGTGGACCCTTTTCACTGACTGTGATGGCACATTTCCACAGTTATGAACATTGTAAATCTAGCGGGTTTTATATTTTCATTTAAAAAAATATAACATGCATTTAAAACACTATCCCCCCGGTTTCACAGACAAGGCTTAAGCCTAGTCCCAGACTAAAATTTAAATCTGAGCGTTTCAACTGAAATAAACTTGCTCTGACTGATGTTAAAATATATCAGTGCCTTTGTTTTGTCTCAAGATGCACACCAGTAATATTTTTTCTAAGGCATGTCAATAAAAATTACTTAAATGTCCTAATTGAACTATGGCCTAATCCTGGCCTGTGAAACCAGGCCTTTCATTTGTGTTTTATTACCTTGAATTACTTAAATTACAGAAAACTAGTTCAAGCTGCTCTGTGGTGTTTTTTAAAACAATGATTGAGGGAGTGACAACAAATTTGACATATTTCTCTCTTCTGACCAACTTAATCGCTCAATTTTTTCCACTTTTGGAAAAACACAGAAACGCTACCGTAATTCTTTCTTTTGCTGTTTACAAATTATATAGTTTCCGTTCATCATAGTTTCACAAACTATGACGCCTTTCACTCTGAGAACCCCAGAAATGGAAAATGGCTACACTCTCAGTGCTCTTCAAATGCAAGCAAATCCCAGGAAAGACGTTTTTTATTTCATGGAATCTCTATTTTAAGGAAGGGATGTTTGGGATTCCATTAAAAGCAGCTATTTTCATAACAAACCTCTTTTTTTTCTAACTAAACCAGTTAAACTGCAGTGGTAACGATCAAACATCACACCTACACAGGTATGAACACTGAACCTGCCAAACATGCCCATACACCCATTGTTTCCTGCTTAATACACACACACACACACACAGACAACTTTTATGTAAAAACTTTTGAGTGGCACAATATCCTGTGAAAATTTACACAAGAGGAACAAGAGGAAATATTTGTGTGTTTTGTTTTTTAAGCTTTAGAGATTTGTTTTGTTATCTTAGCAACATACTAACAGCAACATTCTACTGAAATCTATCAAAATATGAGCGTTAGCCATTTATTTTTTACAAAAATGACTCAGAAAAGTGAAGTTATTTCTGAGAAATGCTCATTTGAGAATCATTTATTGGCACATGCTATCTATTAATATTATGCTATTGTATTAAACAGTTGTGTGACTTAGGTGTGACTTAAAGGGTTAGTTCACCCAAAAATGAAAATTAGCCTGCGTTTTACTCACCCTCAAGTCATCCTAGGTGTATGTGACTTTCTTCTTTCAGACGAATCTAATCGGAGTTATATTAAAAATTGTCTTTGATCTTTCAAGCTATTTAATGCCACTCAGCGGATGTTGCATGCATCAGTCCAAAAGAAGTTAAATAAAAAGCGCCCATCCATAAAAAAAGTGTCGTAATTTATGGGCTAATTTTCATTTTTGGGTGAACTAACCATTTAAGTGTCCAAATAATACATGGGACCATTTTTATAGGCATATTAAAGTATTTAGCATACTTTCCTCTTTACTATAAACTTAGTCTATTTAGATATGTCTATATGTGCAGACAGTGTGTGTGTGTGTGTGTGTCTCCCTGTCCCTGGTTAAAGTGACATTAGTACTGATTCAGCAGTTGTTTGTGAGTTTGTGAGCTGTCCAGCTTCATCACTGTAACTGTGTGTCATTATCAGTCTACCTCCTGCTTTCTCTTTGTTCTCACTCACAAATTAACAACTGCATTTCCATTTCTCAAATGTAAAATAAAATTAAAACTTATTTGTATGAAAACAAAAAACTGAACACCAGTGAACAGAGTTTGATGATACTGATTAAAAATGTAATAAACGGTTTATTTGATGTACAAAAGAATAAAACATTGCGATATTTCGATGAGATATCACTAGATATAGTGTCAAAGATTAAAAACTTGCTGTTCTGATTAATGATTTCTTATTCATTTTAACCTAATATAATTTAAATTTTCAAAATCTTTCCATGTTCAAATTTTAAAAACTGGTCTTCAGTGTGGTCTTTTGGACCCCACTTTATTTTCAGGTTTTTAAAATGACTTATTATTATTAATATTTGTAGTAGTAGTTGAAGTAGTAGAAGTATTTCACAACACAAATAGACTCTCCTTTTATTCTGAGGTTTCATCGAGAGGTTACTTTGAATGTCAAGAAATAAAATCAAGAATAAATAAATAAATGAAACACAATATTGGAATGTGAATATTTCTGAACTGGTTGTCGCCTGTCCATAACAGACAGTGTGGCTCAAGTCACCCTGATTTAAACCGAGTCACATATGATTCATACTTTCGATGAATGACTGAATTTAAAAATGAATTCAATTGACTTGTGATTTGGCTTTCAGTTCATATCCTTCTTCATCTTCGTTTCTTTTTAAGACATGTGCATTAGAAATGAACAAGAACCTAATGAGGTAAAAGAGGGGAAAGAAGTCCAGATTCGAACCTGGATCATTTGGATGAGCACCAAGGCTCAATGTGTCAGGAACGATCGCTGACACCATCTGCTTGCACTTATTCAGACAAAGCAGGATTAATTTTTACTGAACAATAATCTTTATATAATTATAACAAAACACCATTTTATTTTTGTTCCACCATATTTTGTTTGTAATTATTAAATATTTGTTTGCAATTAATCTCCATTATTTAGCAATCTGCAGGTGTGGCTTAACCCAAAAATGAAAAAGCATGTCATTTATTTTCCTCCCGCCCATCAGAGATTAAGCATTAATCGCTGAACCATTAAGTGCAGCATACATGAGCTTACTGTGATTGTTTCTGCAAACCCTCCTAATGAGTATTTGTTGTAAACAGCACGCACAGTCCCCACTCGTCTCAACCCAACCCCATGCAGCCTTTGACATCGTCATCAGATCATTTGTGACTTGACTTGAGCAGCAGGACTTGAGTGTGACATGTGACTTGGCCAATCATGGCTCGGTCGCACCTCGTGTGTCAAACTGAGCTGTCCTTGGTGGAGACGAGACCAACACACATCTGATGATGTGACAGCAGAGGCACATGGATGCTGACACCAGTCAGGTTTACCACACAATGCATGACAACGCACAATGGCACTAAAGTGACATCAAAACTAAACTCTAAAGTATATTTTATATAAAATAAAATTAAATTAAAATTCACACATTCTTCTCACTAAGTCACTTAGTCAGTGGAAGATTTTCAAACTTTTAAAATTCTACAATAGATAGCAAATAAGAGTGAAATTAACTACAAAAAGTTTAAACTGACTTAAGAAGTTCCAACTAAATCTACTAAAGCTACTAAAACTAAAGAATGTTTGAGCAATATCAATACAGCGCTGCCTTGCAATTAGCTGCTCTTGAAATTCGATATATACCCAATTATCAGTGACTGAGATTGAAATGGACAGATGGATACTTGACCCCAAAATCAGCATCATGATCTGAGGATACAGTTTCAGGTCTGTATGTCTGAAGACCCCACAAGCAGTGGTCTGGTGAAGAACTGAATACCAATCAAATGCTCTGCTAAGTCTCGTAGACGTCGGGAAGTGTGTGTGAGATTAAAGGCTGAAAGGCCATTGTCTTGTCAGTAATAGGGTGTGTCATTTTATAATTCCTGAGTCAGTAGAATGGTGACCTCATTATAACTCCAACACACACACACACACACACACACACACACACAGACTTCACAATCACCGGCACTCTCAAATACACATGCACACAAATTGTACGAATCTAACTTGCCTGACTTTTTTTATTAATTGGAATTGATTTTAAAGGACATTATTGAGAGTTTTTCCGTCAAACCATATAAAACACATTGCATGTTGTCCATGCACTTTAATTCAATCAATTAAATGAAATAAGCTCCCAGTCGGAGATTCTATAAAACTATACCAACTTCAAATATAAAAGTTAATGTAATTAATGAAATATAATAACTGCTATACTATAAATAAAATAATAAAATAAAATAAAATCCTGGTCAATATCTGACCCTGTTGTGAGGACAGTAATACAGGTGTAAGTATAAATTGTGCACTTATATGTGTGTTATTATAGATATGCAGGTGTTTTCTTGGTTGTGAAGCACAGACAAAACTGGTGCAAAACTGAAAACCACCCACGATCAAACACACACTCGAACCGGTTGAGCAGAGCGATGGCAGACAGCCACGCCAGCATTAGTATGGGTGTCCTTCAGGAGCGTGCAGTAAGTGTGCAAGACACACTGAGCTGGAGAAAGGGACTGATAAATTACATTAAACCATGACACATAAATAATGATTGTCACATGCAGAGAAAAAAAACACAATCCATCAACTTTTTAAAAGGTACGGTTTTAAATTAGTCTTCCAAGCCTAAACGTAACCATTTTAGAAAGAATATAAAAATAACATACAAAAGGTAATAGAAATGTGCAGGAAAATGATAAAATATAGCATTAAAAAGATATTTTGAGTTGCTAATCCCACTCCTACCTCTAAACCTAACTATAACCATTTCTTAAAAATATAAAGAAAAACATAACATAACATAACATCCATAATGCGCATCAAAAAAGACATGTGACTTTGCGATGGGACAGCATACCTGGACCAACCAACGGACCGATCTCATTGCACAGCATCTGAAATGCTAGTTTTGTCATTCTAAAATGCTTGAGCAAAGTCTTGTCAAAGTGCTTCGTTATAATTAACTCCCAGAACTGCATTCCCAAACAGCAGTCTCTGAAAATAAGATAACATGACCGTGTTTCGTCTGCGAGCTCTGAAGCTCGTAATTTATTGTATACAAAAATTATTATATACAGTGCCTTCTCCTACTGCAGCAAATTACATTTTTCTTCATGATATTTAGTGCAAATTAATTAGGAAGTGACGATTTTATTTTCTTCAACTCACTGGATGGAAACGGTGCTTTATTCGCAAATGTTTTATGCGATACTCCAATCGCGATACTCCAATCCAATGACTTTTGAAAATCACAATTGTTTAAGTCACCATTATAGTGATCAGTGTTTACTTTAGTTGGGCTCTTGACCATTTACTTTTTAACATTACATTTTATTTGGCTACTATAACTGAATTATAACAGCCAGACAAGCAAAGAGCTAAAATCACCAGGTATATATATATGAATGAATGAATGATGTATTTGTATAGCGCTTTATTGTGTATTGCTGTACACCCAAAGCGCTTTACAATCATGTGGGGGGGTCTCTCCTCAACCACCACCATTATATACACACACACACACACACACACAAAGAAAAACAAGTAGATAGAACAGAAAAAATAGAAAGCTAGTGTTTTTTTTTAAATAAGAAAAGAAGATAAATAGATAAAGTAGAATTAAAATAGAATAGAAAATGCTAGAGTTAGAGGGTCAAATAAAGATGGAACAGATGTGTTTTTAGTCGTTTTTTGAAGATGGCTAAGGACTCAGCTGTTCGGATTGAGATCGGCAGGTCATTCCACCAGGAGGGAACAGTTAATGGAAAAGTTTGTGAAAGTGATTTTGTGCCTCTTTGAGAAGGCACAATAATGCGTTGTTCACTTGCAGAACGCAAGCTTCTAGAGGGCACATAACTCTGAAGTAATGAATTTAGGTAAAAGCCATGTTTCTGAATGATAGAACCTGGTGATGCCATGTAGACAGAGAAGAGAAGTGGTCCAAGAACTGAGCCCTGAGGCACCCCAGTTGTTAGATGTTGCGACTTGGACACCTCACCTCTCCAAGATACCTTGAAGGACCCATCTGAGAGGTAAGACTCAAACCACTGGCGTGCGGTTCCTGAGATGCCATTTTCCAATAAAATGAACTTTTTTAATTTTCTATAAAAATAAATTGTTGTTAAAAGAATAATGTTAGAACATAGTCATCACCACCTGATGACTTTTGCTCTTTGCTCTTTTTCTTTGGTGATTCTGCTTGTTAACATCTTCAACAATGGTCAATCATCACTCAATGAAGCTCTTAATTACCTCATTAACTTTAACAATGCTTCAGTGTAACTTTTAACATTATGTAGTGTGGACACATATAGACACCCAGCAGTGTTAATTTGACACCGGGGATTTTGCTGTGTGGGCATTTTATTTCACTGCCATAAAGCTTCTTGACAATTTTGGTAATTTTTGTAACAAGCGCATGTTTTGACGTTTATGGTCACTGCTAATGATGGAGATGAAGATGATTGAATAAAGACTTAAATTTGGGTCTGTTCCTCGTAATTGTATGGATTCTGAAGATTTGGCCAATTTGGCATCTTAGTTTTGATAAATTATATTTTTTAATTGGGGAGGTTGTGTTCTGGGAGGTTTCAGGTAGTCTTTTCTTAATAAATGTAATATTGTGTTTCAAAAAAAGAGCCTAAAATAAACAACACTGCTATTTTTTTTTTTCATTAGAGTCAACCTGCAAAATACATGTATGACAAAAAGACTGAGCTGGTATTAATCCGTCTGATTTATTATCCTCCCATTCTCTGCTGTATTGTTTCATCTGGTGTTGTCCTTGGAGAATCTATCTGGTAATTTCCGCCCTGAGGGCACCTTGAGGTGGAATGGAAACGTGTCTATTTTTGCACACTCCGTAATGTCTCACCCATGTTGGTTCACGTCCTAAAGTTGTTTCCTCACCTCCCTAGGGCGTGCGCGTGGGTGCTGCTCTTCAGCGATCCCACCCACACCACTCTGTTTATCTGACCAAAATAGCCTTTCTTGACTGGAAAAACCCCATCTAAGACACAACATAAACCATTCCTTAGGAGGAGGGAGGAAATATCCATGCTGAAAATGCCACTGTCTGGCTCGACAGGAGGTGAGAAATCCATACTTAAGGAAAGGCAGCGAGGGGTCACAAACACATCCGAGAGATGATCCAGAGGTCATCTACTTTCTGACTGCAAATGTAATTAGTGACGTTTGCTGAGGAAATCTTCACTATTGCTATTGCTCATGCTTAGGATTAAAGATTTAAACAAACTCCAAAGCCTCAGTATTAAGAGCTTGTGTGCAATGACAAGTCTTGTTGAACAGAGGTGTTATATTGTTTTTTAAAGCAATTGACATACAATTTTGACTACAATTTTAGAGATGATAAAAGAAAAAAAACATTTACTATGTAGAAGGGTCCCGAGTCCATATCTAGAGACCTCAATATCACTGAGACAAAATAAAACTGAAATTACAATATGGCTTAGCATGATTATTAAATCGCAAAGGCTGAAGAAATTAAATTAATACAGTACTAAATTTTAATATTGTAATTTTAAAGTAGTACTGTAAAATAAAAAAAAACTAAATTAAAATGCAGTACTGTAATTATTATTTTTCGTAAATACAATTTTTTTTATTTTAGAGTAAAAAAAAACTATTATTGTTATTACTATTATTAGTCATATTTATAAATCAAAGTTTAGCCAAACTGTGCAGCAGTATAAACAAAGTCATAAATATTAGTACTGTAATGTTAGAGTAACACTATAAAATTAAATTGTTATATTTTTATTTTTTATTTTAATATGAAAATGGTCATATTTCTTATTTTGTTTATTATTTATTATTATTAATAATAATAATAATAATGACAGTTGTTATTATATTTTTTAATTACATGTTTTTATTTTAAAGTGAAATAGCTATATTTTTTGTTTTGATTAATATTTTAATGATAATCATTATATATATATATATATATATATATATATATCTCAACATAATTTAACATTTTTATTGTTTTATTGTGCAGCCTTTTTTCTTTATTAAATCACATTTCTATTTATCAAAAAAAGTCACAAATTCATTTTTTCCCTAAATACTACTTAGGGATGGACTGTTTTGCATTAGTAATCAACTTAAACTACTAGTCAACCACCATAATCGCCCAAAACACCCTAGCAACCACCCAGAACAGCTGTAAGCATAATTATTAATAAACATAAGGCACCATCTACAGTATAAGCTGCAGGAATCACTGATGATTATCATCTATAATTAATAATCGTCATCATAATCACCACACTGCCCCAGAAATGATGGCAGCATAAAACACTGCCATACCTATAATCCCTTCACCTTTTCACCAAGAAAACAAAAACTGCGTTAACTAACACCCACTTCCTCCGATTCAATGTGACTAGAAAAGTGTGATTATTGTGTTCCTATTATCACTTTCTGGTTTTACGGTGATGCTTGATGTGAGACTTCTGTCACCATATTTGTGCTTGCGTTTGTACTGGTACAACCCTGAATATGTATTCTTAGAAAAAAGCAAAGCTAAAGGGTGCCATTGAAATAAGAAGTATTTTTACATTTTTGTTTTACATGCATCAAACAGAAATCTTTGGCTATTGCATGGTGTGTCGCATTGTTTCTCTACAGTGCATGCATTTTCTCGACATGCAAATTAAGCTCATCTAAGAAAACATTGCATTCATTGTCTACGTTAATACCCTGTTTACAAGTTTCAGTAATCAAAATAATAAAATATCAAACATAATGAAGTGCCTCTTATCAATTAATACAACATTACAATAATAGTATATTGCTTTAAAATTCAAAACACCAAAATATTGTCGAAAATCATATATTATATGAAGAAATCATTCTAATATGCTGATTTGCTGCTCAGGAAACATTTCTGTTTATTAATGTTTAAAACATTTTTGCTGCTTAACATTGTGGAAACTGTGATTCTTTTTTTTTTTCTCCAGGATTCTTTGATGAACGGAAACTTCAATGAAAAAGAAATCTTTTGTAACATTCTAAATGTCTTACTGTGACTTTTGATCAATTTAATGCATCCTTACTAAATAAAAGTTTTTTTTTTCTTTCTGTAACGGCATCAAGCTCAATGTAGTTCAATTTTGAAAAACGTGATCTCACCATATCTAAACAGTCCATTAATGAAACAAACATCCCGTTTCATCTACTTCAGGCTGAGAGAGGTGACAGCTAAACTTAAAGCACACAGAAAATAGAGGAAAGATTGTTTTAGACTACATCCTCAGTTTGGGAAAAATAAAATCTACTAGTTTTCCACCACAGGCTCCACAGAGACTAAAATTGCAAGTTCCAAGACAATAGTATCCAACTGGTTAGAAGTAATTACAAGGGTTAACAAAACGATGGAAGAAATAACCATTTTAAAGGTTGTAAACATCACCCAGCATGCTGTCAGAATTGCTATGTACCCTTCATTAAGGAGGTGGTGGTGACACGCAGACTGACGTAGTGAAGAGTCGGAGGTTTTTTGTGCTGTCTGTCATTCTCTATAAGGCGTATTGCCAGCGCTTGTCAGATGCTGTAGGCACATTGTTGGTCACAAACATGGCACGACTGTGCTCCAAACAATTGCTCACTGTCACTGTCGGTTTGTCTCCCAGTCTCAAGGATAAATTATGGAGGGATGAGTCTTATGTCGACTTTACCATGTCTTTAGAAGGAGCACACAGAGGTCGCTCTCAAACCCGTGTTTGTTAAAGGAAGTGTTCACCCAAAAATAATAATCTGCTGAAAATATATTCTCCCTCAGGCCATCCAAGATGTAGATGAGTTTGTTTCTTCATGGGAACAGATTTGGAGAAATTTATCATGAAATCAGTTGCTCACCAGTGGATCCTCTGCAGTGAATGGGTGCCGTCAAATTCATCCTATGAAAACCATTTTATAATCGGACATTGCATTACCATGGAAATGGTACTTCAAAATCATATTACAAAATGTATTCGTTCATGAATGATAACAATTTAAGTTTGGATAGTGCACTTTCACGTCTATGTTCAAAAATGGGGGTGACAGTTAAAGGATTAAGGTGTTTTTAACTTCAAACTGTTGCTTTCTCCAGTGAAAAAATTATCTTGTCTGAATCAGGAGAGAAATATGCACAGATCAAGCAGCGTTTTAAAGCAAAAACAATCCAGAACTGTTCTAAATAAATATGTGGGTGGATTTTGATGTGAGAGGACAACAGGGGAAGGACTTTTTCACTGGAGGAAGCGTTATTATGGACTCATATTTTGACCAGAAACAACAGTTTAAAGTTGAAAATGTCTTAATAGCGGATTCGTTTCTTATTAACATGCAGCTCTTTGCTTCACAAGACATTAACTGAGGGACTGGAGTGGTGTGGATTATTGTGATGTTTTTATCAGCTGTTTGGACTCTCATTCTGACGGCACCCATTCACTGCAGAGCATCCACTGGTGAACAAGTGATGTAACGCTACATTTCTCCAAATATGTTCTGATGAAGAAACAAACTCATCTACATCTACAGGATCCTCCATTAAAAATGTTATCTTACTGGATCTTGAGGGCCAATCTCAGAGGAACATATTAAGATAATGTCAACGGAAAGTAACATTAATTTGATTAGTGTTATTTTTAAGCACACATCACAGGGTTCTTAAGGATCTCAAGAATAAAGACAGGAAAGTCAGTCTCAAAACATGAGCTTTAAAGCTCCATCAGATGCACTGAACACGAAAAAGCTTTCAAAATACCCACATGCTTTAAATCCCCTTGACATCTCCAGAAGTCATCAGATGTTCCACTCTCTTTCCCAAAAGCTCTCGGCAAAATCAGCGGGCTGAACTGTGTCTTGAGTAAACACGTTGCTGCGTTTGCTCTCAATGCTGTTTTTTGGCAGGCCTCCCAAATGGTTTGATTGGAAACAATTTACACCTCAGCATCCAATCATTTTCCACACATTTTTCCAACGCCAACACATTCCTGAGTCACTCACACACATGGCTCTATTTTCCAAAATCTGACACCCTGATGTTCTCAGACCCCGCAGCCTGATGAAGAGAGTCCAAGTCAAGATCTTCTCATGATTAAAGGGTCTATAGCTGGTGATGAGTCACTAAATTGGCCACATGTGATTGTATTTGGGATTGAACACATATTTCAGTGTCTCTTCATAAAGAGCAGAATGTATTAGTTAAGACATGTTTACATAAAAACACACCCACCACATCGCTCTTCTGTCTGATCAGTGAGACAAAGATGAGCTAAAGACAAAAAAAAAAAAAATGAAGGACATACCAACAGAAAGAAAGACTGATTGCTACCTCAGCTATATTCATACCGAGAAACAAGTGAAAAATAGAATATATATATATATACACAATATATTTATTTTTACATTATATTTTATTACAAGTAATGATACATTTCAGTATGACATGAATAAAATTGATGTTACAAATGTTAAATATGCAATTTCTTCATATATTTAATTTTAAATAATTTTAATTGCGTTTTATTTTTCCTTTTAATTATTGGATTCAGTTGAGAAGACAAAGAACAGTATTTTAGTGAGAAATGCAGACACCTAAAGTAAAAGTAACTAATTATATTATATATAATTATTTATCAAACATACCAAAACATCTGTGCTTATGCTTTTACAAAAAAAAAACAATGACACAAAGTTTTGTAATGCTTTGCGAAATGTGCCATATTCTCCCTTTCTTTCTCATATAGACACGCACAAATTCAAAGACACACATGCATGTAATGCTCTGGGTATATTGGAGGGCTAAATTGCAAGTACACATGAACGGACTAAGCAGTCCAGCTCTGGGGAAGGCCAGTGACTCAGTGCGACTCACATACATTTGCAGACTGAAACAGGAGAGTGTTTCTTTTATATGCACAAATATTCAGACAGTCTTTGAACTGATGAAAGCCGCACAGACAGCATAAACAAAAACAGACATTAAAAAAATGAATTTTCTGACTCCGCTGGGAAACCCAGAGGCTGCACAGGCCAAATCCTGCGACACGGCACTATGTCCGTCCTTAACGTTTTAAAGATGATTTCATTGCTGCTAAGGGAAACTTTGAGAGGGGGAATCCAGCTCATCCCCCCCCCACCCCCGTCCTCACCCGTGGGGGGATTAAGGGAATTTGGGGAGGTTTGTGGTCTGGGACTTCCAGGCCTGAACATTTACACAGAGCAGAGCACTGCAGCTCTCCCCCTACACTTCACTGGTAGATGAGCTTGGTTAACCATGCAGCTAGTTGCTCTTTTGACGCTGTTCTAAGATCAGCTTAACCAGCTCATGCTGCTTTAATTTAGCTATAAACGAAAGAACGCAACACTCAGTCAGTTCTGTAATGAAGCCCATGATTCGTGATCAGGATGAGGTCATCGGCATCGCATGGGTATGATTTACTGTTGTTAAATCTGGAGGCTCATAAAGCTGTTTCCAGTGGCAATAATGCAAAACAAACAATCCCAAGGGAAACGTTTATAACATGCAGCCTCTCGCTCACATCTTGTGGTTGTAAATTGCGATCATTTTTGCTTCCTTGGGGTAGCGTTGTAAGGTGAGGAATAATGGAAAACTGAGCACTATACACGGGGGCGGATGTACGGCAGGAAAGCACAGAAAGCAGAATACTCATCATTTTTAACACCCATAAAAGTGAGGAGTTGATGATAAAGCTTGATATAGATTGAATTTTGACTAATAAAATAAAATAAAATAAAATGAAATGTATACTTCGAGTGCAATAAGTCACTTTGATAAAATAAAATTAAATAAAATTAAATTAAATTAAATAAAATGTAATACAATTAAATTAAATTAAATTAATACCTCAAGTGCAATAGGTCACTGGATAAATGAATCAAATCAAATCAAATCAAATCAAATAAAATCAAATAAAATAAAATAAAATAAAATGTAAACCTCGAGTGCAATAAGTCACTGGATAAATGAATAAAATAAAATAAAATAAAATACAATAAAATAAAATATAATATAAACCTCGAGTGCAATAAGTCACTGGAAAAAAATAAAAAAAATAAAATATTAAAATAAAAAAAATTAAAAATAAAATAAAATAAATACCTACAGATTCACAAAGTACCTCAAACTAAACATGGCAAGACCTGACAAACTTTGACATAAAAAAATAAAATTAAATAATTCATTCTTCCTCTTTTGTTCAAGGCAAGAACTGAATCATGTTCTGATTCATTATTCTGAAAAGGAAGTTTACAAGCTTCACAGCTATTGCAGTATATTTATATGTGTGTTTGGCTCAATCGGCTTATGGTGCTTTGTTTCGAGACAGACTGGTGCATTTACTGAATAAAAGCCTGATGCTAAGGTGATTTAAATAAGGGTGTCATTTCTAAATTTTATAAAGGTCTCAGGATAAAAAAAAACTCACTCTACAGAATACATTAAAGAAAAATGGGAAAAAGAAGGTAATTTTTTTATATCGAATGAGGAGTGACTTGATGTATGTAAATTCCCGTGGAAATGTACTAACTCTCACATATGGCGGGAGTTTGGGTGGAAGTGCCTTATCAGATTGTTTATTACACTGAAACAGAAAGCACATATTGAGGGAGGGGACACCAAATGTTGGATTTCGGGAAGCCAATCACTGGCATATATTTTGGGAGAGCCCAGTGGTAAAACCTTTCTGGACGGAGCTTCATAAAGCAGTGGAAAGCATTCTTAACACTACACTGCCTTTGGACTTTTCCACATTATATTTAGGAAATGCTGATTTCCAGACAAGATTGCCTGATGCTGAGGGAAAAAAAATGAAAGCATGAACTAAAAAAGAATAAAATGATGTACCCCATAAATCAATTGAAGCATGCGAAGGAAGAAGAGATCTGGAGCACGGCATCATGTTGCCAAGGCTCTACAGCTGGTGTTCGGGAGCAAGTGCGTCAGAGAGCCTATTCCCAGACACGCGTGTGCATGATTGCATACGCACCCTCTTCCACACACTTCTGATCTGCCAGGAGTTAGTGTGGGGATTGTTTGTACACCTCAATGTGACGGCAGAGAATCTTGAGCCTGTTTGTATAATTTCTGAAATTTCCTCCTTAATTTCATTTTTTTTTTTCTTTTATTAAATCACAATCCCTAAGCTCATGTTCACAGGCCTTCTGCCGGTAACCACAGCAACATGAAGACACAGGCGGTGTTTGAATTAGAAAGCTAGTATACGGTTTACTGAATAATGCACATATACTGTATACTAACTGCAATTTTCCTTTGGAGAAGTATGAAATGAAAATTCACCCCCATGTATTTTCTAAATGCATGAATTGTGAACAATACATGTTACAATAAATGTTTTGAGTTTGACCCTGAAATTTTTCATCAAAATGTCAAGTGGACCTTCTGGTGACAGTGACAGATTTCTCTCAGGTGACGTATGCAGGACCTCTCCAATCATTTATTCCACTTAAAAACCAACTTGGCAAGCTTAAACTCATCTTCATCCACTTTTGTGTACCACGCCCACATCTTAACATCCAATCAACAACCAGCTCATAGAACCAAGTCCTGCCCTACACTTTTTCACTCCAATGTACATCACAATACGAAAAAAAAGATCTGTTGCTGTTGTATTCATCGCGACTTTAAAGAAATAGTTTACATTATGCATTGATAAAGTTTCAAATTACAACATTATCACATGACCTCATCATGTTGCATGCTTAAAGGGATAGTTCACCCAAAAGTGAAAATTGTGTCATGAATTAATTAGAAAGGTAGCAAGTACACCGTTAAATGTTAAAAGTCAATGTGACATCAGTGATTCAACCGTAATGTTATAAAGCTATGAGAATACTTTTTGTGCGCAAAGAAAACAAAAATAATGACTAATAATGAATGATTTTTCTTTTCTTTGTGCACAAAAAGTATTCTCGTAGCTTTATAACATTACGGTTGAACCACTGATGTCACATGGACTATTTTAACAATGTCTTTACTACCTTTCTGGGTCTTGAACGTGTCAGTTACGTTGGAGGGTCAGAAAGCGCTCGGATTCGTCAAAAATATCGTAATTTGTGATTCAAAGATGAATGAAGGTCTTACGGGTTTGGAACGAAATGAGGGTGAGTAATTAATTACAGAATTTTTATTTTTGGGTGAACGATCCCTTTAATTTAGTTTATAAATATTATTTCACAATTTTAATCAGATTTAGTGTAAAAATATCATAATCTTGGTTGTCCGATCAAATAATTAGTCAATAAATTACCAGCTGATATTATTTCTTGTTCATCTTATTGCACTGTAAAAAGATCCAAAAAATAGGGCACAGTGTACTGTATTACTATAAGGGTGTTCTCCGTGTTGATTTTTTCACAGGTGTTTTACCTGTATTATGAATTTTGCACTGCATTGCATTGTGTTTAAGAGTAAAATGTCTGGATGGATAATGTCATAATGTCCTGGTTTTCTGTTGTTGTTTTTTTTGGAAGATCATAGCATTGTGGGATACAGCATATTTTGGAAAATGAATGGTATTTCATGCATACAGAAATATAGGCTAGCGTACACTGTGCGCAGTATTCATACTATATACTACAGAGTGTGCATCACACCATTTGGTCAGTTAGTTATTCCTTCCCTTTTCTCGGACACATATTTCAAGAGCCTCTTTTGAGCGTTGATTTGGGAAGTGTTTCTGAGGAATGCAAAAGGCATTCTCTCTCTCTTCTGGCCTTCGCCACAAAGAAAAAGGAAGTAAAACACAGTCGTCGGTACACAAAGGAAACAGTTAGAACCATTTCTGCACAGTCCACAGAGCATTTCTCTTCCACAAATGACACGACAACCAATATCAGGCTTGAAACGCAATACGGTGCGACTGGAATCCATGCAGGCAAAGATGAGTGAGTTTCATCAAAGCACTTAGCAAAAGATCTAAGGAAATGGAGAACTGTTTTGAAGTACCTATGCTCCTGCTGAACCTATACCTACAAGTCACATAAAGAGCATGCTTCTTCGAATTAATTGAGTTGAGTGCCACAACAAGTGGCAGGAAGTATATTTTTAGGAATACAGGACAGAAGCAGATTCCCAGAAGCCATGAAATATAATGAGAAATCATCATGATAAAAGATGACAAGTGGAACCACTTCTTTCCAGGATGTTTTATTGTTCCAAATTATATGAGGCTAAGAAGAATTCCAACTAAAAGCCCATTGTTTTAATTAACAATTACTTTGTTTCTTCCCTTTCCTCCTTCTAACGCAAACTATACAAAGTATATGGCTATATACAGCGCAAAACCACCTCTGGTTTCCCCACGAGTGCAAACAATGTCCATCTGTGAAGAAAATGTTGACAGAAGTGCTGGAGAAGGAAGCTGTCTGATTCACAGATTGCTTAACTCATCTCTCGTCCTCTATTGACGTCAATAACCACAATAAAAAAAACTCTCACCTGTTGAAACATTGAGCCAAATGTGCAAAGTTCACACATCTGCTGTGCAATTATTGGGAACTGTGGTCTTTTCAGAGAATATATTGAAGAAAACATATTGAGATCATTGTTTCCATGACTGATGATCTGATGGAAAGAAAATATATGTATTCATATACCTGTGCACCTTTGAAGAAGAACAGATGTGCGTCAACATCCTTAAAAATACTGCACAAGAAAAACACTGACATAGATTTTTCTCAAATATCAACGTCAGTCTGCACGTCACTTTCATTATCTGATTAATGATACATTTTCTTTTGATCTACTGTCATCACAGGTGTCTACACACACACATACAAGTGAATTAACATGAGGAGATCAAATCAAAGAAAATGTAAGACTCTCATAACTTTTTATAACAATAAATAATAATAATAATACAATATCTAATAAGATAAAATATTTTGACAATATAAATATTTAAAAATTTATTAATAATAGCTCAACTTATTATCTAAATAATACAATAAAATAATAAAAATCAAAGAAAATAAAAATAAACAAATCATTAAATAAACAAAAGATTTGACCTGACAAACTTTGATAGTTTAAATTAAGAAATGAAATAGTTTCTCCTCAAAGCGCTGAATCATTTCTCTTAAAGGTGACATGTCATGACTTTTTCCGTGTTTAAGTGCTATAACCAGGTCCCCGGTGCATCTACCAACCCAGGAAATGTGAAAAAGAGCAACCCAGTACATTTTTGGTAAGCCTTTCTCTGCAAGCTTGTGAAAAAAACCGAGCCACTCAGATCTCTGCACGTGACATGGTAAGGAGATCTTATTATAATATTCCCGCCCCTTAATTTGCACGTTTCAACCCATGGCACTGCCATTGTGTTTTCGCAAGCAACAACGGTGAAAGTTCAAGCACAGCATGCTAACAGAATGCTAAACAGAACACTGTTTAGAGTCCCAGCCTCAGAGGAGACAAGAGAGCAGTGGATTTATTGATTTATGTACTGTATATTACACTGCTGCCACGCAGATCTAATATAAACATGTGATTTATTTCCCAGCTGTATACCTTAGACATAACTGACTGTTTTTGCAACTCATGTGTGTTTTTAAAGGGGTCATATGATGCTGCTAAAAAGAACATTATTTTGTGTATTTGGTGTAATGAAATGTGTTTATGCAGTTTAAAGTTAAAAAAACACATTATTTTCCACATCTTTACAGATCTTCTTTATGCACCAAGAGCTTGTAACATTCCAAAGAGAAAGGAAAAATTGAAATCGCATCATATGACCCCTTTAACATAAACTTGTTATTGTGTATTTGACAGTTTAAACACAAGACATGAAAGAAAGCGTAGTTTAGTACTCACGTCGTGTGACAGCCGCTTTCTGTGCGTTTGCTTCAGATGTGTGTGCACAGAAAAGCCTATATCAGAAGTTTAAACTAATATGGTTTATAACGCATAAAACTAATATTGTTTTCAGCGCGACAGACATGATAATCAAAACCAAACATGTTTTTTTAGCAGAGTATCTGAGGAATGAGCTGTAAAGGCACAGTACTATTCTGGAAAAGGAGGCGGGGAGCAGAGGCTTATTTGCATTTAAAGAGACATGCATGAAAACAGCACGTTTCTGCTTCCACTCAAAATAGGCATTTTCAAAATTATGTAATAAATGATCTGTGGGGTGTTTTGAGTTGAAACTTCACAGACACATTCCGGGGGACAACTGAGACTTAATAAGACAACTGAGGCATAATAGGTCTCCTTTAATTATTCGGAAACCGAGCACATTAATATAAATGGTCAAAGGTCTGCATTTAGTAGCAAACTATTTGAGATTCTAACATTACTACTAATATAACAACTAATTTAACTAATATTTAACAACTTTAATTTAACTCATTTGAATTAGTATCTAATTCAAGCGCTTCTGGCGGTTCAGCATGTGAATTTTTGGACAATTGCTTCACTGGCGAAGGCCACAGACCTTGCTCATCTCCCGTTGCCATGGTGGCGATGACCACTGCACAGAGGCGGACTGATTATAATTGGGCAATTACGCAGGTGCTTGTTACAGCTTGTTAAGGCTGGCCCCGCTGATGCAGATTAACGAGACAGATGTTTGGCCGGTTTAATTAGCAGAGGAATAGAGGGCGGATTCCACTGAAAGTGAGCGTCGCTATATCCCACTCTCTCTGAACGACAGAGCACTTCAGTGAGGACTCTGAAGGGTGCGTTAGTATCTCATGTGTGCATCTGGTCCATTCTACATGAAGCTACATGTCACTGATACGTCACTTTTAATTGGAATGTTATATCAATGACACTGAAGCAAAATGTTTAAAGCTGTAGTGACCATTATTACCTTAAGCCAAGATGAAATCAAAATTGAATCCATTTAGTTTTATAATCCAACATCCAACATTTATAATCCAACATCCAACATCCAGTTTTATAATCCAACATGTATACACACACACACAGTGTTGGGAAGGTTACTTTGTAAATGTAATTTTACATTTATAAAGGTTAAAGATTACACCTTACCCTATTTAAAATGTAATAAGTAGTGTAACTATTTCAAGTACTTTATTAAAGTAATGTAACTGATTATTTTTTGATTACTTTTCTAAATTTCTCGTGTTTTCAACTGTTAATCATTTAGAAACATTTAAAGCAGGCATGGCTACCCTTACAGCAGTGATTACTGCCAGACTTCTCAAAATCCTTCATCACTTGAATTATGATTATAAACATTTTATTTTAAAGCACAGCCACCACAAAATCAGACTTTTAAATCAAACCTCTTTTTACTTCGCTGTTTGAAAACAATAACTACTTTTGCAATTCCAGTTGATGACAGTAGTGATGCAGAGATGACACCTTTCACCCCTAAACCTGTCATTTTGTGGACTTCTTGCTTAGAAAATACACGCTGATGAAGAAGCTACCCTGATGGATTTGAGAAACTCAAGAGATCACACTCTCAAACACACCTACAAAAGCAAGGGTGACATTTTCTCACCTTTAGCCTAAACCTGGCAACTACCAGCACCACAACAACAATTCCAGTATATAAGAACACACATTTGTCTGTCTTTCTTATTCTTACTGTAAAAGCAGACGGATTCCTTAGAAGGTGAATGAACTGACTATACAATGTGAACAGGGAGAGCGATACAAAAAGAGCTGTTTAACCGTTTGAGTACCGGACAGTTTTGAGTGTCCTGTGGTCTGATTGACTAAAAGCTCTCAGCGCTTTCGTCTCTCTTTCTCACTCTGAGAATTGCCACCTCTCTCACGAGACCACCACACACCACACGCCCTGATGAGCCACACCTGCTTCTGCAGCTCCTCTTCCGAATATGCAAGACAGATTGACATATTTAGTCATCGTTTGTGGTGTGAAAAGGGACATTCAGGCATAACCAAACAGTTTAGCTGGCTTATATATAACTCTCTCAGGGTTACATGAGTTAGAAAACACAATTAACCACAAAGGAAACACTTTATAATATAAAAATATTTTGAATGTCTTTGAAGTGTCTATATGAGACAGCAATGAGATTAAATGAAGACTTTTGCTTAAACCCCTTACTTTCCTTTTTAAATATACCTCCTAAGTAAATAAATGAATAAATATATGAATAATAAATCACAAATTAGTTTCAGAAGATTCAAAGGTATCTCAGTAAAGTCTCCAACTATTCTTATATTTGACAATATACAGAAGTCTGCAATCAAAAGCCTGGAAGCCTGGAAAAATTCAAAAAGTCTGCAATCAAAATCTCAATATAAACTCAAACATTTCACATCAAATTTCTCAAGATCAAATTATCTGAGTTATCCACATCCATTTGGTCAACAATGACCGATAAGAAATACCTGATAAGTTCCCAAACAAGCAAAAGTTTGTCATAATGAATCCATCGACACAATACCAATAGTTTTTTTCAATTTATTGGAAAAGGGGTTGAAAATTAAAAATCTCTTTGGTCATTTTTGTGAGGCATGTTCTGACGATCATCTGTGCCAATTTTTGTGAAAATCGACCACAACTGAAGGAGGAACAGGAGGTGACGGTGATTTTTTGACAAATTGGCTACTTAACTTTAACCAAAAGAATATGGGACCATACTTTTAAGCCCAGACATTTTGATGTTTAAAAAAGGAAATTTGATCATTGTTTTCTCACCCAAATGTTGTTCTAATGCTCTTTGATTTTGTAACATTTTGATATCAGATATTTTGAAACACTGTGTCAATGTTTCTTTTTTATCCATAAAGTCAATGGAGTCCAATTTGTTTTGGAACTTGATGACTTTTATAAGCAAAAACAGACAGATATACTATCCTTTTGAATTTTAGATACAGCTATCTCTTTAAAAAAATAACCATTGTTCCTCTGGGAGATGTAATCAAATGTTGCAATACAGCACCACGTATTTGTTATTTGATTTAAATCGCAATCTATTCAACTTGCAATGCGCGTTTCATAACCTGACGTAAACTCTGTCGCGGTGAAGTACTTAATGTTCACTCGAGCAGCGAATGTTCTTGCACACATTAGCGTGCATGTCATGAGTAAGATCTAGTACAGAGAGGGCTACTGAGAAATCAGAAATTATTAAGTTGTAGAAAGCACAGCAGACTTGATGCTCACACCCTGATGTTTATCAAGACTTCTGACAGCTTCAGACATTAGCCGTGGAAGAGCAGCAGCCAGGCCGGTTCACACACAAAGAACGGCGCTTTCGGTTTCTCGACAAAACCCACACACACACGCATTAACATAACCACAGGTGACACTGCGTTTTTCTTGTTGTTCACACTCACAAACAGATGGAGAGTGCGAGTATGTGTGTGTGTGAATATCAGGAAATTCACAGGGTGAGTAAAATAGACTGATCTGATTACATGGTATTCTGTGTGTACGTGCTGGAGTGAATCTCACAAAACCAGACAAGAAAGTGTTAAGGTCGTTTTTAACCAGAAAATAAACACACTAGATAAAAGAATTAGGAAATTAGATGCATTTTGTCAATAAGCACATCCCAAATTCGCATTACCGTAATGCAAAAATCTTGTTCTCATTTAAGTAATGTGAAATAAAACAGTGCTATATTATTTAAGTTGCAAAGTTGTATTTGTTGTAATGCCTTAATTTATGCTGACTAAAATAATCCAAAAATTAAATAAATAAACATAGAACCCTAAAAGGGCTTAATTTTCTTCATGCAACTTTTTTAAACACAACCTGTGTATGTTTCGTGAGAATCACCCACATGTAGGACAGGTTATGGGAAGATGCATTGCTGGAACACAAACTGGGCGACCAGACCACACTGAGATGACTACTAGAGCATCTGCAAACACACCGCTGGGTCACACCAGTATTACCACAGAACTCTCTCAGGGAAACACATACGAACAGGCGACGGCTGCTTTATTAACAGATGCACAGCACAGTAATTCTGACACTCAATGATGAATAACACATGAGATCAGTACTGACTACTGATCACCTAAATGCTTCTGATATCACATCGGCTTCTCAGTGAAATCATTCTCTGGAAACGATGAATATTTACTGTAGTTTCATACGCATGTGTTATTTTTTGCATGTTTTGATTTGTCATTGCGGGGAAATAAGGCTTGTTCAGATTCAAGGAACTAAAGCGTATACGTAACATAGGCTATATTATACTATGTTTGCATTCGAGACATACACAGTACCATGAATTTAGCTGGAGATTCATGGGAGAATGGAGCTGAAAATCAAAAATGTGATTTTTGTGAAGATCGAACAAATGTTTCTCCTAGAAGGAGTAGAGAAAATAAACTTGGCAGTATGGGGTAATATGGTAAATCTTGACAAATTTGGCATGGTTTAACTTAGCACAACCAACGGAATATGGGACCTTAATTTTAGGCCAAAACATTCTGAAGTATTGCCTGTTTTTGTGATTATTTTGACCACTAGGTGGCGTTGTCATCTGTGCTAATTTTGATGAAGATTGGACAAAATTTAAAGGACAATTAAAGTGGAAAATCCATTTTGTTAAGACTCAAAACGGTAGAAATTGAACCCACTTCTGCATTACCAAAGAATTGGATGATGAAATAATTATACAAAATAATAACAATACCACTATTTCACCAATTGTCTGATTTGAACTATGTGCATAGCACACCATTTCTCTATTTTGCATTATTTTTTAATCAGTAGGTCACTGTGTTAGGTCATGTGGATCACATTTACTCTCCAACATCTAATTTATGAATGCTCTGTCTATTATTTCCGTTGCGTAGTATATATAGCCGGTGTATGTGTGTGCGTGTATCCTTTTTCAAATGCATCACTTAAATGCAGTGCATGCAGGCTGGCCAACCACACTTCCTCCAGACATCACTCTCTCTCTCTCTCTCTCTCTATACATCAAACTCTCACACATATACACTCACACTTCTTTGAAACCCATTTGCAGGGAAGTGAGTTAACACTAGTTTCTGGAAATGGCTTTCACTGTTTTATAATATTGACTGATGAGTCCGCAGGGCCAGAAATCCATACATCACAATCAAACAGGTCAACTGAGCATCTCACTTACAGAACATGAAGACGATAAGTGATAAAACGAGATGTGTCAGAGGGCAGCTTGTTTCTGAGGTGTTATCTGTTTTGACAATCATTGTCTTCTGTGGATATATATCGGGAACGAAGAAAAAATTACTGTATTTGCTTCTTCATACCAGTTCCTGCTCAAACTGTGCATATTTTGTCATTGCGCTGCCTACGCTGGTTAGCTGGTTTCAGAAAAGAAAAAGAACCCCAAAACCATCTAAAACCAGCAGACAGATAGGCTGGAATTAATTAAGACCAGCAAACCAGATTTAAGCAGAATCTTCAGGCAAGCAATTCCCACACAATTTCTTTGCATGAAATCCTGAAGATGTGAGGCACATTTTGTAGTTGAAATGAAACAATGCAATATTAAACCTTTGCATCCTAAAACACTAAACAGATTATTAAAGGTGTGTTCTTGTGTTTGTAGTCAGGGCAGTGCTGGAACACACACTTCTGCTAATTTCAAAAGAGTAAGCACTCCAGAGCTATGAAAAAAAAAACAGACTAATGGCTAATTGGGGTGGTCAAAGAACACGTTTCTGTTTTTCTTTTCCTTTTTTTCCCCCTTTTGTTCCCTTTCTCTTTGGGTGGGTGTAGGATTAGTGAAAAAAAAAAAACTCTAGTTGCAACACTGTATGATGCAACATTGTGGCCCTAAATAAAGACCAATGTGCTTCTGTCAATGTGCATGGGGATGGAAAGAATATAAATCATTCCTCCAAAAGTATGCATGCATTCATATGCATGTCCGCCCTACAATTTACAGTTACCAACGGCGTTTATGTGAAACTTCGCCGACAGCGCACCGCCACAGAGGGAAATCACCAACACCTCAGAGAGCTAAATATATTTCAAGACACTTTGAAGACACCTTGCAGTGTCAGTTGCAATGGCTGCCACTCAGAAAACAAAAGGTGCCACCTTTTAACAAAAAGGTAACTAAGGTACAGCCAGCATTGCAATATTTCAGAAGCAATGCTGTCTGGAAATATCCAAAGCCTTTTAAGAGTGTCTGATGTCATTTTATTGTACCTAAAACACTGAAACAAAAGTCATGCCATTACAAAGGCGAACATTTGGTGTGAGCCAAGCCTGGGGCTTTCTTTGTGTCACAGAAAGAGAAAATTAAGGGAACCCAAACAGTGACTGTGCTTTCAATGGTATGAATAGTCTCTCACATGTGTGTGATGCGATTTGCTTGGGTGTGTGTGGGATGTTACTCACAATAAACACCCACTGATACACTCTGATCTCACATCATCAGAAAATGACATCACTTTTCATGACCTGTTGGTGACCTGTAGTCATTCCTGAGTGCCTGGTCAAACAATGCTTGACCTCAGACCTTTCAATAAGAGAAAATGTGATTATTAAATTCCAAAAATGGTGGAAATCAATCACATTAGTAAATAGAGACAAAAGATCTATAAACTGAACCTTTATCAAACTGGGTGGAGCAGCATTTCCAGATCATTGTTTTTTATCTTCCTATAATTCTCAGAATCTAAGCCAATAAATAGTGCAGTGCAGTCTGGAATTCATTCCTAACAAGTTCTGGCATGGTACAGCAATTCAGATCCTTTATCACAGATGAAATTTTCTTCAAGATTCAAATTAATTTTTAGAAGATGCTAAATTAAGAACAATAAAACTGAAAGAATACATAATTATCTTCAATAGATTACCTATAAACTACAAGAACCAATATTAATTCACTCAAAATGCTTTCAGTTTGCAAATGCAGTTGATACCATGAGTGCAGACATATTCGTACGCTAAATACATAAGCTAAAAAAAAATTCTGTGCCAGAATGCTGGCCTTTAGAACTCCAAAAATGTTGCTTTTATTTATATATTTCTTTTGACTTGCTTATTTTTGGGTAACGCCCTTTTTGGAAAGTAGAAAAGCTTTTGGACTTTAGGTACTCACTCTCATTTCCCTCCAAAACCACATGACGTTTTCATCGTTTTCATCACCTAAAACAGATAAATGTAGTCCATTGGATTCCTGTGCAATATTCAAAGTCTTCAAAATGTATTTGAATGTTTTGAGTAAAAACTAGACGTAAATTTAAGTCGTACTCACTCAAAATCCACCACTCTGTCGAAGCTAGCACGCACGTTGTAACGTTCGTATGTTTACGTAAGTGCAGCGCAGTGAATATCAATGAATAAACTGTGCAAACCTCAACGCGGTAGATTTGAATGCTTGAAAATAAACGACACTATATTGTCAGTATTTAACTGGACTGTTTTGGATTGTAATAGCAATGCCAGTAGATGGAAATTAAGTCGTATTCACTCAAAATCTGTCAATCTGTTGAAGCTCGATCATGCGTGCATAAACGAAGAAACTGCACACAAAACCTCAAAGCGAGATTTATGTAATAATTGTAAAAAAAACAGAGACAGTAGAGTATGTTCTGTTAGAATGCACCAGATATAAAAATGAAAGGTTAATACTAGGAAATCAAATCAAGTCAATAGGTATAAGTGGTTTGTCAATTCAGAATTTATTAAAGGGATAGTTCACCCAAAAAAATTATAAGGAAAATTTGATGTTTATCTGCTTACCCCCAGGGCATCCAAGATGTAGGTGACTTTGTTTCTTCAGTAGAACACAAACGAAGATTTTTAACTCAGACCATTGCAGTCTGTCAGTCATATAATGGCAGTCTATGGGCTCCACAGCTTTGAGAGTCAAAAAAACATACACAGACAAAAGCAAATTAAACCCTGCGGCTCGTGTCGATACATTGATGTGTAAAGACAAGAAACGATCGGTCTGTGCAAGAAACTGAACAGTATTTATATCATTTTTTACCTCTGATCGACCGCAATGTCCAGCTGTCCTGAGCGCATTCACAATATCCGGCGCCTGATGCGTGTACGTGCTCTGGCATAGTAGACATAGATTTATATAAGTAGATGCCTCATTAGTGACTGTTTCTATGGGCCGCGGGAATCTACTTATATCTATATATATCTATATATCTATGTCTACTATGCCAGAGCATGGTGACGCGTCATGAGCCGGATGTTGTGAACGCGCTTAGGACAGTTGGACATTGCGGTGGATCAGAGGTAAAAAATTATATAAATACTGTTCAGTTTCTTGCACAGACCGATGTCATTAATTACTCACCCTCATGTTGTTTCAAACCCTAAGACATTCGTTCATCTTCGGAACACAAATTAAGATATTTTTGATGGAATGTGAGCGCTGTCTGACCCTGCATAGACAGCAACGCAACTGAAATGTTCCCAAGTGCAGAAACGTAGCATACGCTGTTTATGTCCAGTGGATATTCTTCAAAAAGGCGCTACAGGGTGATGCGGAGGAGACGAATTGTTGAATAAAGTCGGGGGGGGGTTTTTTGCGCACAAAACGTATTTTCGTAGCTTCGTAAAATTACGGTTGAACCCCTGATGTCACATAGATTATTTTACAGATCTCCTTGCTACGTTTCTGGACTTGGGAACATTCCCATGCACGGTCAGACAGCTCTCAGATTCCATCAAAAATATCTTAATTTGTGTTCTGAAGATGAACGAAGGTCTTACGAGTTTGAAACGACATGAGGGTGAGTAATTAATGATGACAGAATTTTCATTTTTGGGTGAACTATCCCTTTAAGGCCTCAATGTATTGTCACGAGCTGCAGGGTTTAATTTGATTTTGTCTGTGTATGTTTTTTTGACTCTCAAAACCGTGGAGCCCATTGACTGCCATTATATGACTGGCAGACTGCAACGGTTTGAGTTAAAAATCTTTGTTTGCGTTCTACTGAAGAAGCAAAGTCACTTACATCTTGGATGCCCTGGGGGTAAGCAGATAAACATCACATTTTTGGGTGAACTATCCCTTTAAGAAATTCATCACAAGTTTTCAATATATTATTAGAATTTGTAAATGTCACAAATTTAATTAAAATAATTTAGTTTTTTAAATATAAATTTTCTTATTATTATTTATTACCTATATTACTCTCCTCATTGATGCTCCACACTCCATTTCAGTATAGGTGGAGGAAATGCACTATAAGTTGGTTCGCCACTAAGTTGAAAGAAGAAGAAGAAGAAACCTCAACGCAGTATTTAAATGCAAAACTAAACTAGCCTACACTTTTCTTATATTCGAATGTGGACTGTTTTACATTGTGACAGCACTTTTTAAACATTCAAAATGACAAAAAAAGTAAAAAAAAAAAAATCTGCATAGTAACATAGTGCATTGTAAAAACTGAGTAACATTTCACCCTATTAAACTGCCGTCTGGCATGTCGTCAAGTGGCTTCACTCGTGCTCTCTAAATATTTCCCCTCCTCATTGTCGTCCATATGCCCCGTCTGTCTTCACGTGCCCTCGAGTAGCAGGGTAGCGCGGCACGGCCTTTTCCTGCCAATCTCATTCATCCCGTTGACATCCGCGTGCCTTGTGCTAAAGGTCTCCGACTGCTATGAGGCTCCTCTGCGCATCACCTGCAGCTATGTGGCTGTTCCTGCGCAGTCACAGAGTGCCGATTAGCAGAGCGTTCATTAGCGCGATTAGCCGCGGACACAACAGACCCCTGACCCACGGCACAGTAGTATAATAAGGGCCTGGGTGGAAGGGGGGATGCTTGATTTTTAAATGCTAATAGCCATCCGTTAGCACTAACAATCTAGCTAACTCAAAAGTTTCTTAATATGATGCCGTTCTTTCATTCGTACAAGAGTAATATGCTTGTGAGGGACTTTTACATTGTTCTCCTTGCCTGTGGGGACACAAAGAGTCATTCTTACCTGACTCATGACTCCTACAGGGCTCTCACGGATCAGTGCTAATGCTAATGCTAACCTTGCCCAAGAAGACAAGAGAGATGTTATCCGCTGGCTTGTTAAGTGCTTGACAATAGTTTACAGTGGACAGTCCTGGTTTTTGGTGTCCTCTCAAGTTGGCCACATACTAACTATCAATGTTAAATTGAAGTAATACTGTTTGAATGCACTATATAACAGGGCCTGTACAAGTGTCAGGATTGTTTAATCATTCCAGAAAGTTACAATGCAGTCATATTAACTATATCACGTGGGTGAAAGTACACACCAATAGGCTATGAGTAAAAATTAATCGACTAAAGTACATTTTCAACAATTAAACTTGCACATACACAAAGCACATACTTTGTGCTAACAATGAGCCAAAAATGCAAAATAATAAGCCTAGTTAGAATTAAGAGCAAAAATCCATTTACAAAAGTACAAACAGAAAATAACATTGAAAAGTTTAACAGTTGTTTTATATGTACAGTATATTGTAAAAAATAATAAATGAAAGTGACGTGACATGTGGCCAAGTATGGTGACCCATACTTGGAATTAGTGCTCTGCATTTAACCCATCCAAAGTGCACACACACAGCAGTGAACACAGTGGGCAGCCATTTATGCTGCGGCGCCCAGGGAGCAGTTGGGGGTTCGGTGCCTTGCTCAAGGGCACCTCAGTCGTGGTATTGAAGGTGGGAGAGAGCGCTGTACATTCACTCCCCCCACCTACAATCCCTGCCGGTACGAGCCTCGAACCCGTAACCTTTGGGTTACGAGTCCGACTCTCTAACCATTAGGCCACGACTTCCCCCCTAAATACAGGTTTATAATATATTCTCATGTTTACTTTTGTAAAGTCATAATTTTGTTGCAATACAGTACTGTTCTGATATATTTGCAATGGTTACTATTTACTATTTTTCACACCGTGATTTCAGTGGTTTATATTAAAGTTAGAGTCAGTTTGAAATATCGTGATAATTATTTATTATAATAACATGGAATTTATCAACCAAAACATACAAACATTTATTATCCTGTTTTTTTTAATTAATAGATTTCAATTATATTTTGAGTTATTTTGAACTAGAATGTGCCTATAGTTTTCTTGCTCAACTAGATCCCTTAGAAGTGTGTATCAAGTGTGTAATTGCACGAGCCATTTTGTGAGTCTACGTGTGTGTTCAGTGCTTTCATTTTCATTATGCCATACAACAACATTTCACATCCATGTCTATCAAACTCCGAAAGGACAAAAAAGAGAAGGCCCCAGTCTGAGCAACTCATGCGTAATATTTAAAGTTTTCTGAAGTTATACATTTACGCATTTGGAAGATGCTTTTATCTAAAGAAACTTAAAGGCACTGAACGTCTACATTTTATCATTCATTCATGCATTCCCCATTTAGTGCCATGCTCTTCTGTTTAATCTACAGGACCTTTATGGCTTAGAATATAATGCATGAGTCACTACTTTTAATTATGTTTTTTGGAACTTGACAAGCGTGGTTGCTCAGAAGAGCTCAGAAGTGACCTTTCACGACCCACAAATATTAGAAAATTAGGGGAATCGCCACAAGCATGACATGCGTTTTATATTCAGCTTCAAAGTACCTGAAAAGCAGATGTTTTAGAAACAGAGTAGAAGCATCTGGTACAGACTTCTAGAATGAGTGTTTGGAAATCTTGCTGCCAAATTAGAAGTTACGACTCTCCCTTTTACCTCGGGAACATTCCATCCACTCTGGCAGTGAAGTGTGCAGTGATGTGCTAATAGTTGGTGAACATATTTAAGTGTTCCCTCTCTCGGCTGAGCCACAGGCTGCATGTTCACCAGCTTGACTGATATGACCACAGGCGCACCGCTCTCTCTCGTTTCATCCGCTTTTCTCTTTCACCCCATGCCTTCCCCACTGCCATAAACTACAACCCGTCAACCCAGTTTACCCTTTCAATCAGAAAAAAATGACACTTACAAGGAAATTGTTTACATGAGGCGTGAATGAATATTTGTGCATGAACCTCCAGTAAGCGTGATGAAAAGATAAGAGAATTACCTGTTTTTTTATATATTTTTTAAGGGGAAGTACCGTTCTACAACCAGTTTCTACAACTTCTAATGTGTGTCTGCCTTCAAAGAAAACAGAACTCTTCTGTGTAATTCACTTTGATCTGGACTTGGTGTGAATGAAACTGACAGACGTCTGACGTCAGGCGAGTGGGATCAACTGATATCGAAAGGTGTTTGATGGGAAAACATACCGGGGAATGCATATAAACATCAATGAATATGGCTTATGACCGCCTTCCTGTTCTATAACAGTAAGTAAGTGGACAGATGATAAACAAATGGTGTGGCTAAAAGGTCAAATACAGGTTTTAACCTTTTTTGACCTTTAGTAATGGTTGCTGAATGAAGTGATACAATGGCTTGTCTAAACGTATGAAAAAATCTAAATTGATATAAAAAAGAAAAACAATAGTAAAGCTATTGTAATTATAATATTATACTACAATCTATAAAGAACTGCTATGTGATACAGTAAATTCTTAAAAAGAATGATATCTAGAATAGGAATTGAACTTTGTGGTGGTGGAATGAAGAGAGAGGAAGCCAACTTCCTGTGTAGCCATTTTGATTTGAAGATATCAAAGAAGTGAGACGGAAGCCACTGTTCTCTGTGCACATACCACATGGTTATGGTTGGATATGCATCTTTTTCTTGTCTTTTTTTTTTCTCTAGCCTCACACTTTCACTATGACTGGCTCATTCATGAACAAACATACCAGGCCTAATTTTGAAATGAAAAAAGACTTACTCATTATTATGGTAAACAATGGAATCATAATATGAGCTGCTTGGCTGTATCATTTATGATGATGCAAACAATAGGTCTAGCTACTTTTAAATTACAGTGCATTTAAGCCATGCGCACCTATAAATGTAACGTGAATTTTTATTTCTTGAAAATAGCATCATGCTTTGAGACTTCTAAAGAATGACCTCAACCCTGATCTCAACTGATGACACAAATAAAAGTCCACACAGATCATTGTCAGTGAATCACTGTCATTCAGAAAAACTATTTAGAGGACAAGAGAAGCACTGCTAGTGAACAGAATATATTTTCCTGACATTGTTTGAGTGCATTTGCCAAGCTCTAGTACATTATTCCAAAAAAAAAAAAAAGTATATAATTTTTTATTGATTTCCTATTATGGTTGAACTATCTCTTTAAGTATGAATGTTTTCAGTTTATCTGATATTTATTGCAAGAAAATTGCAGAATCACAATGAGCCTATTTTATACTGTATCTAGACATACCTCAAAGTTTGATAACAGGATTGTAAAGATTGCATACACAAGTGTTAAAAACGATTAGGCCTAAATTAATATTTTATCTTATAATACAGACCTCCTGATGCTGGCGATTCAACAAGGTTAAGCACCCATTTTCACTGACAATTTGTTGGGGAAAAAAGCCTGTTTATTAACACAGTTAAGATATTTTACTAAATGCAGCAGTAGAGGAAGTTGAGTGTCAGTCTTGACAGGAGTGTGGTATACCTGAAGATATAGGTGAAAGGTTCTGCACCTCTGCCGAATGGCGAAACATGGGTTTGCACCTGGCTTTAAGCCCAGTCAGTGATGATTCAGACTTATTAACATATTGAGGAGACAGTGGTGGCTTTCTTTTGGTGATAAACAGGTGGTCGTGTGAACGTCTTCCCACACCGGAGGTGTGAAGCGGCATTGTGTCCTGACCTAGTATATACTATAACTTCCCTGAATGACTATTTGTATGAGAGTATGAGAGAACAGGACTGTATTGACGTTTAGTTCACATTAACTTGTCACATTAAAACTGGGCTTTCAACCTCACACTCTTTCGACAGCATGTTGTGTACATGCTGCCTTTCTATTTGTTTTCTCAAGTGTACTCCCCCCTCCTCCACCTCTCCCTGTGCGGAGGCGTTGCCTCTGGAATCAGGCCGATATGGGAGAGGTTTCCCAGTCGCTCACTGAGGAGGAACTACTGTGTGGTCTTGCCCTTATATGGGATGGATATCAGTTGCCAAATCATGAGTCAGTTTATTCCTGATCAATACAGAGGTATGGTTACAGCTTGTAGGCTACTTTAAAGAAAGACATTTAATAGCTAAGTCTAATCTGTGGGATCAGACTCTTAAAGCCCTATAAAAAAGGTCTACTATTACTCATGCTTTGCTTATTATATGACTCAGTAAGTAAATGCAAAATGGCTAAAATCTGCATTATATGATCTGAATTAATTTGGCATCTTTATTTTATCTAACTCATGAAGCTTAGTATGCTTTAAGACAGGACCTTACAGGATGATGTGGTGGCCCTGACACATTCATCTGGGTTAAAATGATCCAATCCCATCCTGTATTTACTTCAATCGCCAGTTTAGATGTGCCACCTAAACTAGAGGAATATATTTAGAGCTTGACATTTAAAATCACCTGCACTTTCTTTGTGCGTATAAGAGCTGCTTAAACATTCAGTGTAAACTTTTTTAGACTTTTTAGACTTTATTTCAAACATGTAAAATAAATACAATAAAAAACTAATACACAAAACAGGACGATAACACCATACAAAATAATTTTAAATGATACATGTCCGAAAAGGAGTAGGAAGAAGCATATCCCTTCTCCACTCCTTATTGGGTAATAATAATCAATAATAATAATCATCAAATTAACTTCATAATTCTGTCATCTCAATCTTGTCTTAATTATTTACAATTCACTACTTATATATATATATAGAAAACAAAATCATAAAGACAATAACTAAATAATCTGTAAGCTCTCCTAATGACAAATATTTTAATTTTTGTATATAGGTAGGCTACTAGTACTTCAAAGCTTATACTACCATGCATTTTTTAACACCGTGTTTTTCTCAAGACCACAAGAGACTTTCTGTTTACTTGGCCATGGGAAACTTTTCTAAAAAGTGCCTATGTAACTATTGCGGCCAGTTTTTGCGTCTTGTCTGTGGAAACAAAAATAGGAGCGCAGCCTCCCTTCAGCTTTGCACTCTCGCCTCTAGCGTTGTTTTCAATCTCAGCAGCGGTTCCCGGTAACGACGTCACCGCTCATCTGACAGCTCGAGAGCGGAACGAACTCTTGTCCAATTAGCGGCCGCGAGTCTCCAAGCCACGCCCCCGGGACGCGGAGTATAAAGCGCTTCGAGGCGCACTTTCTCGTGAGATCGAGTGCGCATCGAGACAGAAGACTCCGCGTACGACTGTTTGTAAATAACTGTCCTGGAACGCAACTTTTTGGACATCAGCTGTCAAGGGAAAACACCTGTCGACTTGGTACAGTAAAGTTGTTCAAACTATTTTGGAAGTTTCTTTTCTCTCTTTGAAATCTTTTTTGACATCTTCATGTAATATTACGGAGAGAACAAGATTTGCGGACAGTAAAGTGTACAGTCAACTCAAAAGCCTCCAACCTAATTGCTATTCACATGTCAACAAAAATGGAGCAACCGTTTTATCATGACGACTCGTTTCTTTCTGCTTATGGTCATCCAGACGCTGCCCTGCACAACTACAAGCTCCTAAAGCAGAACATGAGCGTGGGCTTCGCCGAACCTTACCGGAACCTCAAGTCCCTGCGCTCCGAAAGCGACTTCTACACCGGAGACGTGGGCTCTCTGAAACTCGCCTCTCCGGAGCTGGAGAGACTCATCATCCAGAACGGTAACGGTGTCATCACATCACCCACTCCGGGGCAGTATCTCTACGGCCGGAGCACCACAGAAGAGCAGGAGGGCTTCGCGGACGGCTTCGTAAAAGCGCTGGACGAGCTCCACAAAATGAACCAGATGCCCCCGCCAAACGTCTCCATCGGAGCCGGCGGCGTGTCATCCTGCTCGGCAGCGTCGTCGGTCTTCGGCGCCTCCCTGCAACCGGAGAGCCCCGTGTACACCACCCTGAACAGCTGCAATCCCAACACTAACCTCACACCTGCAACCAACTACCCGACAGCCACCATCAGCTACCTGCCTCACCATCACCACCACCAACAGTACCATCACCACCAAGCCACGACGCACCCTCATCACTTCCAGCACTCGCTCCATCATCCGCAGCGGCTTGTCGCGCTCAAAGAGGAGCCACAGACCGTTCCCGATCTGCATTGCAGCGACGGCTCTCCTCCCATGTCCCCCATCGACATGGAGGACCAGGAGCGCTTCAAAGCGGAGCGCAAGAGGCTCCGCAACCGGCAGGCGGCCACCAAGTGCCGGCGACGGAAGCTGGAGCGCATCTCCAGGCTGGAGGACAAAGTCAAGGATCTCAAGTCGGATAACGCCGGACTGTCCAACACCGCGTCCCTACTGAGGGAACAAGTCGCCCAGCTCAAGCAGAAGGTCATGACCCATGTGAGCAGCGGGTGCCAGCTGATGCTGCCGTCCAAGATCAAGTCGTTTTAGTACGAACTGCAATGACGCGGACACTGGCAAAATGGGAAACACTGGAAGCGCAGATCATGTTTGTGATGTTTTGATGCAAATGATACTAGGCCTATTGCAGCACTGAGTACGAGCGTTGTATATTTCTTAAGTGTTTTCTTGTAGAAAACTATAGTGTTAAAGTTGTTTTCAAAAGCATCTTCAAGGTAGATGAATGGACGGTGAATGCACAGGGGAAACCTTTTACGTTGGTTTTGTTTTTGAGTGCTGCCCTATGAAAACATTCCTGTAAGTTATTGATGTTGTGAGTCGGGTTGATCCAGACCTGTATTTCTGTTTGTTTTGTTTATATTTTTTATATTTAAGTAAAAGCCTTGAAAATAATTCCACTCTTTGGGTTGTTCATTTCTGGCTCACTCTGTGCGGCTTAAAATTGACGTTGAAGACGTGCCCGAGTTGGCTTCTTTTTCCTGCTGACGCAAAGCCCATATATGGGCTGTTTTGGCGCATGTACGTCACTGAGGGTAGACTTGCGGGAACCCCCGCCCAAGCTGCCGGGCAGGAAGTCCGCGCGCTTTCAAGTCTGACGCTCGAATGAATGAAGCGCGTGTGAATGAGTGAAAATTTAGCAACGCGGGATCTTCCCCGCGCGCAGAAACCTTCCCAAAACAGTTTCAACGAAACGAAAACTAGAGATAAAAATACGAACACGCACGGGCATTTTCCAGGTACTTTGCAAAAAATGGAGCCGTTGCAAGCATAAAAATAGAAAAACAGATCGCAGTAAATAACATCTAGACTTATAAACCAGAAGTGCCCGCAGTAAATTGATTTCCGGAAAATATACCGTAGTTTTGATTAACTGTCCAGTACCAAAACCACAGACCCACGCATAAGGCCTATATGATCGGTTTTTATAACAGCCTTTATTCTTTCACAAGTAGCCAGTTTTCTTCATTTTAGTCAGCCCCAAAAGTTTTTTGAGGGATTCTTTAGAACTAATACATTAGCCAAACAGAATGTAAACACAGCCAATTCTACTTGGGCATAAATTATCCATAGATGGTGACTTTATTAGATATTAGCCTACACATGAAAGGGATTAAATCCATATCTCATGTCAGGACATAATCCTACCCAAATAAGCACATTTGATTCAAATAGCCTATATAAATCAAATCTAGTGTTTTGTAGGCTATTTACTTTCGTAATATCTTTAGGTTTTAGTGGACATTGTGTTTTATTAAAAAGACGAAGCATCAACCGTCGCCCTCATATAGTTTAAAACATCATTTAGTTTAAAAACAAGATATTTATAGAATATCACCATTAAAATCGTAGCTCTATTTGCAGAATATATTAACAGTTTTAAATTTAGCTTGATGGCACAATATTTGTTAAGACGTTAAATATATAAAAATACGTACAAAAGCACCTTTTCAGTAGGCCTATATAAAAAGACCCATAGGCCTATTGTTTTCAGTCCCATTCTCAGCTAACAAAAATATGCTTTAAGAACATTTTTACAACGTTCTCATTAGTATGAAAACGTATTTCTCGGAAAGTTTAATGTTTTTTTTTTTAAATACTTTTTTTTTCTTGGTTATACAGTAGGCTACAACCACCACATGAACATTCTATTTTATCTTTGTGCAAACATTATAGGAATGTTACTTTTGAATGTTCTCTGAATATGCCGAAGTCATAACATTCAAAGAACGTTAGACAAACGTTCAACTAAAACGTTTCAGGAAAAAAGGTTCCATGAATAAAGTATAAATCATGTTTTGAGAACGTTATTAAAGAACTATGAATGAGCACTAACGTTACTGGAAGAACGTTCGTTCAGATGTTTTCGAGAACCTTGCCAAAACGTTCTCTTGAGAACCTTTCCTGTTAGCTCGTTTGGCATCAATCATTTGATGTTGAAAATAACACCATGATAACAATTCAGCAAAATCAATCAAATTCACTAGCTACTTCCAGATTATCAAATGTCAAATGCCTTGCTTTTTTGAGTGTTTTATCACCAGATTGTCACTATTAGATGAGTTGTAGGCTACATAACCCCGACAGCAGCAGCACATAACCTACACATTTGAGAGAGTACATCGTTTAGATCTCTGTCGTGAATACAAGCTCTGCTTAATTAACATTAAAATCTGCCTTGAAATCACTTATATAGATAGGCCTACCTAAATTATTATTGCTCTGAGGGCTCATAAGAGCAAGTTGCTCCTGAGCTACTTCTCTCAAATGTAATGAAATACTGCCATCTACCGGTCTGATTTGTCCAAATTTAAGACATGTTCCAGGTGTCCAGACATTGGCTTACTGCGCATGCGCACATCAATATTGCATCCTTTTTCTCACGCTGAACAACATTTAATGTATTTGCATTACTGTAAGGAGTAGGTTTAGGGTTGGGTAGGTGTAGACGTTAATAAAACAATCTATGTAGAAAAATTAATTCATTGTTGGATTCCAGCCGTAGCTGTATACCTTCTAGCCACAACCGCGAATAACACATAATTACTGTTTTTGCATTACTGTAAGGGTAGGTTTAGGGTTGTGGTAGGTGTAGACGTTAAACCATAATTTGACTGGTAGCATTTTTCATTGTCGAATTGAACTACCTACTGTTTTAACGGGAGGTAGCAAAATCAATTCGAGCTCTACCAAAATCATTTGTGGTAATGTCCATAACGGAGTTATTATATTTATTTAAAACTGACCTATACTAAAATTCTAAAAAAAAAATAATAATAAAACAAGAACTTCATTGCTCACTTCAGACATTTCACATTTTGTTTAGTTTAACTTTAAGTACTAACTGAATAGTCCAAATAAAAATTAATAAAACAATAACTAATAAAAATAGTTACTAAAACTATAAAATTAAATGAAAATAGAAAATATCTAATTTAAATATGAATATATTATTGATACACATTTATAACACTGTGACTGGTCCATTATCAAATAAGCTTGCCTGGTCAATTATACTGGTTTAATTGCAGTTGCACAAAGCGCTGGATTTACAAGTAGAGATGTACAGTTCATATTATTGCAAAATAATTTTTACTAATAATATTTAGTAAAAACCTATTTAATATATGAGCAGTAAAGCTGTGAAAACTTTTCTGGATGGATGAACCTATAGACAGTCAAAATGTCAGAAACTACGTAACTTGTAATGAACCTGAAACACAACAACAGCTGAGTTATGTTGGTAAAAATAAGAGAACTGCACCATCACACAAAAACAGTCCGTTTATTTCACAGATATTGATGATCACCAGATTGTTAAACAACTTGAAACAATTCAAAATGAATCAAATGTTCACGGAGTACTAAATATGTAATACCGATTAAATAAGCTGAAAACAAACTACAGACATTTCAATGCATGGGAGATGCTGACCGCAACAGCTTCTTCAGACAATGAAAAGGAAAAGAAATCTGTCTAACAAGTGCATTTAAACTGCAAAGAGTTTGTTACGTTGGCTTAGACAACTTTTCAAGAACTCTCAGGCTAAGGTTAAGTGCTCTAGCGTCCCACTGAATGGGAGCACGATCCGGGAAATACGACAGGACTGTTACTGCTTGGAGAAGAACTCCTTGCTCTTCTGCACATCTGGAACAATAGTGTCACTTCCAGGTTTCCATCCAGCAGGACAAACTACGGAGAACAGACAGACACCTTATTATAAACCTCTGTGGAGACTGACACTGAACATTCTGGCATCACCTTCTGTGAACATCTCTTGGTCATATATATATATATATATATATATACACACACACATACACGCTATCAGCAAAAGTTTGGGTGGGTATGGTTTTTAAAAGAAGTCTCTTCTGCTCACCAAGGCTGCATTAATTAGATTTTTAAAAAATTCAATAATATTGTGAAATATTATTACTATTTAAAATTACAATTTTCTATTTAAATAAATAAAATAAGTGACATGACTAAGTGAGTGAGTGACGTGACATGTGGCCAAGTATGGTGACCCATACTCGGAATTAGTGCTCTGCATTTACCCATCCAAGGTGCACACACACAGCAGTGAACACACACCGTGAACACACACCCGGAGCAGTGGGCAGCCATTTTTGCTG
>NW_015537995.1:406456-407658 GCF_001515605.1 Sinocyclocheilus anshuiensis
TTTTCAGCATCATTACTCCAGTCTTCAGTGTCACATGATCCTTCAGAAATCATTCTAATATACTGATTTGATGCTTGAGAAACATTATTATCATCAATGTTGAAAACAGTTGTGCTGCCTCATTTTTGTGTAAACATAATACATATTTTAGAATTCTTTAATCATTTTATTTTTTTTAAAGGAATAATAAATAGAAATAGAAGTTGTAATATAATTATACATTATATATAATTGGGGATTTCTTTACGGTCACTTTCAATTTCATGCATCATTGCTGAATGAAAATATAACAAAAAATCTTGATGACCCCAAACTGAAGGATGAGCCAATTGTTTTCTGTGGTAAATCAATGCGAGTATTGAGTAGATACTCAACACCTCTGCATATGGACTGTCACTCTCTCATTGCACATCCTGTGATCACTTGTGATCAGATTTCAGTTACACACATCACTTCAGCCAGGATAAAGCAAAAAGTCACCATAATGACGCTCTCAAATACACATGAATTTAATCGCACTTCAAACATGTCTTGAGTAGAAATCTAGCGTATAAAAGATAGTACAAGTCTGGGCTTAAAACCCTCAATTTGGAGGTACAGTATAACTTCGGGTTATGCAAGTAAACGGCTCTTCGTTGGCATCAGGACGCATCTGTTTACACTACAAATACAATGTGGTCACATGTTTTTGACCTCCTCCAAATGTGGTTTGAGTGATCGGATCACAAAACATTCTCAAGATAAACAGGACATTCAGAAAGAGCCCTGTCTCACTCACCTTCTCCATATTTGTCGGTGTGCTGGAAGGCCTGCACCAGTCTCAGCGTCTCGTCCACCGAGCGGCCCACCGGCAGGTCATTGATGGTGATCTGCCTCAAGATGCCTTTATCGTCAATCACAAACAGACCTCTGTGGGAGCAGGACAAGAGACAGAAGACTCACTGTTTGCTCGATTTACAATAAAATCTGTATGACTGCTCTTAAATTAGTTTTCAAAATTAAAGGAATGTTTTATCTGCAGATCAAGTTGAGTGAATTCATCAAATAATGTTGATTACTAGAGCCCGACCGATATATCGTTTTGCCGATATTATCGGCCGATATGAGCCTGTCGCCGATATATCGGTATCGGCGAATATGCCGCCGATATGAACATTTTTTTTTCAAAACATAATGCAGATAAAATGCTTGAAATGGTGTAA
>NW_015537995.1:407880-420342 GCF_001515605.1 Sinocyclocheilus anshuiensis
ACGGTATGGTTTATTTTTTGTGTTTGCTCTGCTTGAGATTGAATGATATTTATATTTATATATATATATATTTATATTTATATATATATTTATAGAAGAATATTTTAAAATATCGCTGCTTTTACAGTACTTTTACGGTTCAAATAAAAGCACCCAACCTTCTAAATAGCAGTGTATAATATAATATAATATAATATAATATAATACTGTGTCAAATGCTGAAGTTCGGAAATCGGAACATTAATTCAAAATCATCGACTGAACATTTGATATAGATTTCCAAGTTGCAATAAAATCTGCTTAAAGTTAATATTCTTCTCATAGTTCCTGTACCCTGCCCACACTGCAGTACACGTGGATGTTATCGAGCACCCTTGATCATTAACTCCTGCTGCATTCGTGCACTGCAAGCAAGAGTGGGTGAGTAGCTGCAGTTTAACTGACCAAGTGCAAACATGAGCACATTGTCACAGACATGAAGGCGATGCCTTCATCCTCTTTCAGGATGCCATAATCGCGGGAGATGGACTGAGTCAGGTCAGCCACCAGCGGGATGTTCGTGGAGCCGAGGCCACCCTGCGTCCTGGGAGTGTTGATCCTATCAGGAACAAGCCAACAGTCATGTCACAAAAGGAATTTGATTTATCAAGTGTTTAGTTTAAAAGACATGGTTAAACCTCATGGCTATTTCATAATTAATTATTATTATTATATTTCCTGCAAGATGATGAATAGAGATATAGACCGGTAATGTGATGTAAATTTACCATAATATAATTGTTCATAGCAATAGCACCCTCCACTATTTTTTGACTTTCCACAATGTTTTTAAACAAAAAGCTATATATATATAAACCTAAAAAAATATATTATATTACAATCATTATTTTATTTTAGAAAAAAATTATTAGTAGTAGTACTAAGTGTAAATAATAATGCTCTCTAAATAAAAGGTCAATGTGACTTCAAGTGTCAGTTTCTAGAACTAACAAAGCGCTACACCCTTCCTTTATCTGTGCCTCTCTATCACTCTATAGTAGCTCTTATCAAAGCCAGGCTGGTTAGGAGAACATAGAAGACAACCACTAACTGGGTGAAGCCATAGAAAGCCCGCTAAGAATCACGTTCACAAGCGAGAGAAAACCAACAGTGACACCTAACGTACAGTGTAGGATCACTAGCACTATTGATCTATAATAAATTACTTTTTATAATGAAGGCACTAGATTGAAGGCATTTTAACGATATCAAATATAGATTTTTCTCTAAAGTAGCTAGTTTAGCCCTTTAGATGTGGAATATGTAGGAATAAAAGCAGGACCCTCACCATGCCAGATGGCTGAAATGAGAGTCGGTGGAGGCAGCGAAGACCTCGCAGCCGATTTTACGAAACTCAGCGGCCTGATCGCTGAACGCGATGATCTCAGTAGGACACACGAAGGTGAAATCGAGTGGATAGAAGAACAACACAACATACTTCCCTAAAGGAGAAATGGAGGGAAAATAAAGATGAAGTGAAAACAGGTCACACCTGTAACCCAGTTAGTGGGTTTGATGGCTAGTATCGTGACGCAATGGAAAGCAAAAGTAGGTTAGAATGACATTTCAAATACTCTCTATTTACAAAACACAGTGTGTGGAGCGTCTGATGCTCACCTCTGTAGTCAGAGAGCTGAATGTCTTTAAACTGTCCGTCTACCACAGCTGTGGCCTTGAACTGAGGAGCAGGCTGACCGATCTTAGCGTTTCCAGAAGACATCTTGAAGATTGCTCGTCACTGTTGACCAAAAAAATCCAAGAACATCAGGAATATTATTATTATTGCTGCTACTTACACCACACATTTAATTACAAATTTAAAAACTTTTTTAAATTAATTGCAGAAAATATTTTTTGACAAAAAAAACCCAAAACAACAACAACTTTTTTCTTGTGGTACCATATATATATATATATATATATGGCCTTTTTTAAACTCCCTAATATCGGTATCGGCCCTGAAAAACTCATATCGGTCGGGCTCTAACCAGGACAGCAAAAAAAAAAGAAAAAAAAAAAGAGGAAAAAACAGCAAATTGACTCGTTGTTCCAATCCTGTGGGAATTTCTTTCTTCCGATGAACATAAAAAGATATTTTGAAGAATGTCGGTAACCAAACAGTTGCTGGACTCCATTGATTTCCATAGTATGGAGAAAAAAATGCTATGAAAGTCAATGAGAACCAAAACTGTTTGGTTACCAACATTCTTCAAAATATCTTCAGCGGAAGAAAGAAATCCACATAGGTTTGGGACAACTTAAGCATGATTAAATGATGACAGAAATTTTCATTTTTGGGTGACTTAAACTCATTTAAGTAATTTACCAAATGATATTTACCTCAAAATATTAGTTCTGAAATGAGAACAGGAAAGAGAGACAAAAAATCAGCAAGATAAGTAACTTTTCGTGTTTGAACCAGAGTATCAGTTCATAATGTAAGCAAACGCTTTGCAGTGGATCACTCACACACACACACACACACACACACACACACACACACACACACACACACACACACTGCAGGTCACATGATAGTCAGTTGTTCTGAACAATGGGCTTCTGACTCAAGAAGTGGTTCAGTCTAAATATGGCCTTTTACCCAAGTCTTTATCTCAGTTCAGCTACAGACCAAATGCAAGAGCATTTGAATCATTTTACCCTTAAAAGAGGGACTTGAACGTGTTTTATAAGTGCACTTGGCTCAGAGGTCGATTCCACGCCTTCCGTGTGGCCCTGATAGCGCCTGTCAGCTCAGTCAGTATCTCTGCTAAAAGCTGATAGTATCCACCCCTAGAAAACACAAGAATGGTCAACGGCCCTCCGAGACTTTGCCCTAAAAAACTGCAGGAAAAAGGTGAAAATGGGCTGGAGAAGGCCGAGACAAGTGTGCACTAACTTAATGCTCTGCTATAATTGGAAAGACGCATGTTGACTTGTAATATACAGTGTCTGGAAACATGCAAAAGACGAAATACATATTGAATATAACGCCTGATATATTCAGAAAGTCATTTAACGTTAGCTGCTTAGCCACGAGACCTAAGCCTGATCAGTCGAGTGCTACTGCATAAAAGTAGCACTGCGTGAATCATAACAGTTGAAATGACTAATACTCACAGTCTGACGCAATAAATATATTTTAATGCGTTAAGATATGTCAACAGTTGATCAAATATGATGCAATCTGCAAGAGAACAGCGCCGGCGTTTTCCACGCGCTCTTTTGCTCAGTAATAATCAGCAAAAATACGCATTAAGCATTTGTGCATGTAAATAACCATTAAGCTTTTAGGCAAAAGAGTACTATGTTGACATTAAAAACGTACCTGTTCCGTGATGTGGAAGCGAAACTTCACTTTCCCTTGATGCACAAGAAGCTCCAGCCGCGCGACCTGCTGCAAAACTCAACGTAAAGAGGGAGGAGCCATGTGCTTCAGTGCACCGCCTCACTTTACGCATTTCGTTTACAATTTAAAGCCATATTTTGCGTTTTAGTTGTATGGCAGATTCCAGTTTGGATACGATTTCAGAAACATGTCAGAAAACAGTGCATTTAGATGCACATGATGTCTTGTATTTTTTGGTTTTGACCTACATACATATCAGAAAATTAAAAATACATTAAAAAAACTAATTACAGCCACAACATGAGAACAAACCGCACAAAAAGCATATGCATAGCGTTTTGCAATGCTAACCTCAAGTTTATACTTAATCAATGACAATTCATCACTCTTAACCTCTATTTATAATTTATTGCTCACCTCTCTATTCGTGATTTTGTCTTATACATTTCTGCAATCGCGTAAATGCAAATAAACACTGAATTAGTAGATAACATCGGGAAAATAGCCAAACATCCCCTGAACTCCATTTCCCACAAACCACTGCGATAGAGAGTTGTGGAGGCACACATTTAAACGCGTTCGCTGCATGGTTTTAGACATTAGCTGTGTTTTTAAATATGTTTCAGTGTGCGTCGTATTTTTCTATGCAGTAATAAATACTCTTTGTCCTTCCAGTATTGTCGGTCAAAGGTCACGCTGACCTGTCACACTCCCGCCAATTCTGTATTTCCGGTTGAGGCGCGCTGCAAACACACACAGGTTCGTGCAAGTTTGTTTATGCAGGAACTTTTACACACTTTAATTGTTAAGCACACTGTTCTATGATGCTTTTGAATACCCTGTTAGTTAGTTAATAAGAGTGAATAAACCATGTTTTCTCCACTCATTGTTCGTACTATTTTGACTAAATTATTTGTATGATCTCGTATTATTGATTGATTTCAGTATCAGATGCGGGAGAAAATGTGTTGTGGGTCATTTCTGTTAAAGACGTGCCTTTTAAATTATTTATTTTATACAGGGAATAATAATACATGTGTTGTGATTTATGGATATGTTTTTATATGTTTAGAAACATGCTCTGGTCGAATACTATTCAATATAACTTGATTATTTGCACAATAGCAAGATATTTCTTATTATCAATGTTGAAAAAAATTGTGCTGCTTATTAATATTTTATTAAAGAGTCCTTTGATGAATATAAAGTTCCAAAGGAAAACATTTATTTGAAATGGAAAGCTTTTATTTTGTAACCAATTTCCATAATAAAGGATGGAATGATAGAGCTAAATTTTAGTGGGTTGTTAGCTTGAAGCTTAATTTATATTTTTCAAAGTCTTTTATTTATTATTGTTTGTAATGTTATTAATGATATTCATTTAATAATTTTTGTGATATGCATTTTTGTAAAGCTTAAATTAAGCTTAAAATTCATACCTATGTTTACTTAATTGTAATATATTTTGTTAAAAAAAGTTGTCATTTTTTATCCAAATGATTAGACATGGATCTGAGTGATTTTGAGGCGGATAACTCTGTGAGCTGCCGCTTGTCCTCGTCCACCCCGGATGTGTGTAAGACAGAGGACTGCTGCCTGGGCATCGATGAGGCAGGCAGGGGTCCTGTACTGGGTGAGTGTCATCCTCATTGGACGAGTATAACTGTATAACTTATAAACTGGAGTATAAATTTGACGTGCTGTATTTCAGGACCCATGGTGTATGGGATATGCTTCTGTCCTGTATCCAGAAAGGAAGACCTCAAGAATTTGAAAGTGGCAGGTTGGTTATACAGAGCAAATCTTGACAGGAGTTCAGATTCGGTGGAAATCTGCAGTATTTTTGTCACATGTTTAGACTCAAAGACGCTGACAGAGGCAGAGAGAGAGAACCTGTTTCTGAAGATCGATGAGGCCAAAGATTTTGTAGGCTGGGCCCTTCAGATCCTCTCACCAAACACCATTTCCACCAGCATGCTGCAGAGGTACATGCACACATGATTTCACTGCATGCATGCCAAGGCTGGTGATTAGAGTTGAGAGAATCTTTTAAACCTGTTGTGCTTTTATTTTCAGAGCAAAATACAATCTGAATGCGCTGTCACATGATGCAGCGATTGGTCTGGTGCAGGACACCCTGGACTGTGGGGTGCAGCTCAAAGAGGTACAAACCAACACCTGTATGATAGACAGCAGATCTGGTGATGAAGCCGGTACGACGTGGCTTTCTTTTCTTTTTTTATAATTTATAAATTTTATATATTTTTTATAATTGATTATATATATATTAGGGCTGCACGATAAATCGCATGCAATATTTAATTTTATATTTATATATATATATATATTTATATATAATTATATATATATATAATTTTTATAATGCCGTGTTTTTCATACCTCTCAGGTGTTTGTGGATACAGTAGGTCCTGCAGAGAAGTATCAGGAGAAGCTCTCCCAGCGGTTCCCGGGGGTGGAGGTCACCGTCCGTCCCAAAGCTGATTCTCTCTTCCCCATCGTCAGCGCTGCCAGCATCTGTGCCAAGGTAATGGTTCCTTCAGAGGTGGATGATATAAGGGGAATGTCAGTTATTAGAGGAAAAATATCTGCTAACACTATAAGAAAGATATATGCATATGATTAGATTTTTTTTTTTATATTTTTGACTAATGTGTTCTCTTTGTAGGTGGCTAGAGACCATGCTGTCAAATCCTGGAAATTTGCAGAAGATTTGGGTGAAGTGGACACAGATTATGGCTCTGGGTATCCTAATGGTCAGTTTATTTCATATAAGATTCCTTCCATTTCCATACAAGTGTTTTTATTTTATTTATTTTTTTTACAATTAAAGGTAGACTAATCATATTTAGATATTTTTAAATGAGCACTAGTGTCAATTACTGCTGTTTTTCTGGCACATATATACTACTGTTCAAAAGTTTGGGGTCATTTTTTTTTAATTATTACTTTAATACTATTTGTCAGCAGGAACGCATTAAATTGATCAAAAATGATTGTAAAGACACTTATAATGTAACACAAAATAAACGCTAATCTATTCCAAATAAATGCTTTCTATTCAACAAAGGATTCTAAAAAACAGATTCTAAATTCCACAAAAATACGAAGCAGCACAACTTGTTTTCAACATTGATAATCAGAAATGTTTCTTGAGCAGCAAATCAGCATATTAGAATGATTTCTGAAGTTATCGTGGCACTGAAGACTGGAATAATGATGCTGAAAATTCAGCAGGAATAAATGACATTTTACAATATATTCATAGAAAACACTTCTTTTAAATTGTAAAAATATTTCACAATATGACAGTATTTTTGATCAATTAAATTCAGCCTTGGTGAGCAGAAGAGACTTCTTTCAAAAACATAAAAAATTTTTACAGACCCCAAGAGTTCAGTACTAGGCTCAAAGTAAATATTATGATTTATTCTGTGTGTGTTTAGATCCCAAAACTAAGAGCTGGCTGCTGAAGTTTCTGGACCCAGTGTTTGGTTATCCTCAGTTTGTGAGGTTCAGCTGGAGCACAGCGCAGACGCTCATGGACAGTAAAGCTGTTGCTGTTCACTGGTGAGTCTGACAGCAGAGGCCGCTGCCTTTTCAGATTCAGAAAACACTCACTTTCATTTTCTTTAGTGCTTACACATCAAATGTTATATACAAAAATATTTTTTCTGTTAGTACTTGTGCATTTATATATTAATATTAAGTGTGTTTGTTTGTGTGTAGGGACGATGATGAGGAAGATGGAGAAAAAGCCGCTGCTCGTCAGAATAACACCTCAGTGCTGTCGTATTTCAGCCGTAGCAAACCGTCAGAGCTCGCACACACACGAGACACACACCGCTTTTTCACTGAGCGCAAGCTACAGAGCATCAACACACTCTGAACACAAACACTGTCCATCAATGAGAGAAGCACTCAACATATCACAAAACACACGTCAACTGGATATGTCCAACATAATATCGCAAATAATGAACTGTGCATGAACCAGAATGTATTATATTCTCATTTGTTTTTTTTATGGTGTGTATTCTTCATTTCTGGATGTAAAATCAATAAAATTTTTTCATTTTCATATCTTTTTGAATGTGTCTTAGATTTTTAAACGATGTTTTCAGAAGTGGTACAAAACTGGCCCAGAATATTAGTGATTCCATATGTCTGTCTTACTGAAAACTGCCTAGCAACCACTCAGAACATGTTTATCTTAAAGTATTTGCAGGTCTCTATGGCTCTGGAACTGTTGTATAAAGATGTTTATATCACTCCGCGACAGCAGGTGGCGCAACTGTTTCACAACAATAAACCAAAGGAGGAAGAAGCCTAGCGGCAGTTTCCGCTTGAACTCGGCAGTGTGGTGAGTTTGTTTGAGGCGATTCATTCAGTTTTAATAATGTTTAGTAAATTATTTGTACGTTTATAATTTAGAAAAGCAGCACTCAGCGATATTAACAATAGTCTGTACTAACGTACAATAAGTGTGTAGTTGTTCACGTTAACTGCTCACTGTATTCATTGTCTTTTTGTGCCTTTCTCTGTATTTTAGTGTGGTTTTACCTGAGATTATTAATCATGGACATACGACCGAATCACACCATCTATATCAACAATGTTAACGATAAGATCAAGAAAGAAGGTAAAGTCTTAGACATGTTTGCTCTTTTTCTCTCTCTCCCTTTGACCATTAAACTATATAATTGATATGATTGTGAAACTTTTTGTGCAGTTTTTTTTTCTCTCTTGCGTCTTTTCTAGAGTTGAAGAGATCCCTGTACGCCTTATTCTCCCAGTTCGGCCAGATTCTGGACATTGTTGCGCTAAAGACCACAAAGATGAGGGGTCAGGCTTTTGTTATCTTCAAAGAGCTTGCTGCAGCCACCAATGCCCTCAGACAGCTTCAGGGATTCCCTTTCTACAATAAACCCATGGTCAGTGCCACAGCTCATAAGAACTACAAAGCAGTCACACGATCAACATTTCAGGAAATAATGAGCGGAATATGGTCCTTTGATTCACTTTAACCTTTAAGTTATAATTAGATCACTCAGGGAGATGTTTATCTATAATGTGAAAATGCCAGTATTTACCTGCCTGTATTTAGTTTCTTTCATCTGTGATTCACTCAGGGTGTTTATCAGATGTAGTCATTCATATTATTTATCAGTTTACACTTTACAAAGCATTAGAAAGGAACACATTTCTCAGTCCCTAATCTTAGCTTGTACTTGTAGCGAATCCAGTATGCAAAAACCGACTCAGATCTGATCTCTAAGACGAGAGGCACGTATGGAGATAAAGAAAAGAAGAAAGAGAAGAAAAAGAAAGCTCAGGAACAGGCTGCCAATTTCAACACGAAACCAGCGGTGAGTTGAAATGCATGTTTGCTGAGGCATTGTGATTAGAAAATTATATTGACGACCTAGTTGTGGTGAAATGTACATTTAAAGAACCAGATCAACCGAGTAAATTTTGCTTAAAAATGTTTGACTTTTTTTTTTCCCCTGCAGGGAGCAGTAAACACACAACCTCCTCCACCTGCCACAGTCCAGGTACGTCACACAATTGACATGCTTATTTTGTGATTTGATTTTTTTTGTATTTTTAAAAAATACATTGTTTTGTTTATGTACCTAATAAGAAATGATTTTATATTGTTTTAGGTCCCTGACAACCCACCAAATTATATTCTGTTCCTGAATAATCTCCCAGAAGAAACCAATGAGATGATGCTCTCCATGTTATTCAACCAGTAAGTTTTCAATATAGTAAACCAGTAAACATTTGAAAAAAGTAAATGTTTTGGTAATAAATGCAAAATTATTGTCTATAACCTTTTTTTATGTATTGTTATAGTGATGTTTTTTTTTTAATGCAGAGAACGTTTAACTTAAACACTTTAAATCTACTCTGTTTCCCCTTTTGATTAAAAATGCATAAATATTGATAGATTTATATATCACCCAGCTTTTTCAGCAAGATTGTCTCCAGATTGTTTTTACTCCCCATCTTGTTCCATCTTTTCAGGTTTCCAGGGTTTAAAGAAGTGCGCCTGGTCCCTGGAAAGCATGACATTGCGTTTGTGGAGTTTGAGAGCGAGGCTCAAGCTGGAGTAGCGAAAGATGCTCTGCAGGGATTCAGAATCACAGCCACGTGTGCCATGAAAATCACATATGCCAAAAAGTGACCTGGCTCACACTTACTGGACTGTAACTGAGGCTTTGATCAGTGGATCCTCACTTCTGATTTGTGTTTGTCTTTACATTCAAACTCTTTATTTTTTTTTAACATGTTTGTTCAGTGACTGTTTAGTATTGTTTTTCCTATTTTTTATTTTTTATTTGTATGGGAATTATTTGGTCACTGAGGACTTCATGATATTCCAGGACAGGTCTTTATTTTGTACTGTGGACTAATAAAATTAGCAGCTAAAATAAATGTCCCATATTTTTATGACATTTAGTTTTCTGCTCGAGCTTAAAAGAACAGTTCCTAAAAATAAGGTGCTATTTAATGGCGCTTTTCCACTGCGTGGTACGACTCGACTCTGCTCGCGTTTCCACTGCAGTTTAGTATCGCTTTAGAGTGGGCGGGATTATTCACATGTCGTTAGTTGCGCCGCCTCTACTGCAGCGACTCCTGAAAAACTTTCATTCCGCGTCACCCCATCAAGTTCTCGCTGGATCCACTCCTCTGCTATCAACGAGAGGAATGTCTGTACTTCCTCAACAGACAACGAAACAGCTGCTTTTTGGTTGTTAAAAAAAAGGTGTGCACGTTCAAAACCGTTGCGTTCGATCCTTCGCTGGCTGTGCTGTTTTAAATCTAGCGGTTCTGTTGTGTTCAGTGACGCAGGTAGTGATGATTCTCTCTGGCCAATCAGTGATCAGCAGAGTTTACACGTCACGTTTTGGTAACGGTACGGTTCACTTGGAACCTCAACCGAGGTGGTACTAAAAAAAGTACCAGGTATTGTACCTAGTGGAAAACCCCCCAAAAGTGAACCGTACCGTGCCGTACCATGCAGTGGAAAAGCGCCATAAGGCACTCACCCTCATGTTGTTCCAAACCATTTTTAGATGCACCTTCATAATTGTATGACTTGAGATCAGTTTTAAACTGTCAGGCGCGAACACTGTACCTGACAAAAGGGCTGAAAGAATTGGTTTGGCACAGAATAGTGTAACACCCATTTGCGTCAGCACTCACGGCTCTGTAAATTTTGTTCTGGGTGCAACACACGTATGAATCTGGGCACAAGCTGACAGGTGCATCAATAACAGCAGCGTGATACAACATTGACAGAAACTGGTTACACCATTCTGCATTTTCATTAAGTCTGTATCAAATGTGTTTTGTGTTTTACATCTGTTTTGATATTTTAATTGCAAATTATCACAAAGCAGCAGAATGTTCACAGCAGATTAAATCGGTCATGTTTATATTTTGGCTGAGACTGGTCTCATCGTTTACACAGCTAGGGATCGGACCACCGAGGCCACTGACATTTTCAGACATGCTGCTTTTAAAATGTCATGATGACAGGTTTGCATAATAACTGACAGACACTATCAAATTAGTCCCAGCACATAATGACCCTCCACTAAGCGTCATTTCAATACATAAATAAATATAGAATAGCACAGGGGAAAAAAAGCTCCATTAAAACTTTCTGATAAGTGGGTTGAATGGACAGGAAAAATGTTTTGCTACAGAGATTTTTCAACAGGTAAATTTAACTGGGAAGCTTTAATGGTAAGGATGAGCAGACCTTTTGTTCCACAGTTCTCACTAGAGACTCTTGCATCCACTCGTATGCAAGAGCCAATGGAAGGAATGAGAAATATGAAACCGACTAAATCAATACCTCAAACTGAGTTATTGCTCTCCTTTGAAGTACAGGAATTAATTTCTCAACAGCCAAGTAGTGAAAACAGGTATTCAAGAAATTCTTGCAGCTCACTCTCTGCATCATTTAATGAGGAAAAGATGCCACTGCAGCCAGCCAGAACCTTATAGCAATGCCACTGCAACCACCCAGAACAATAAGGTAATTTCACAAAATCGGTGCCTTTTCCACTTGGAAGAATTAAAAAATAAAACGTTTAATCAACACTCTTTACATATCCATGAAATGAAGACACCTTAAAATGACAAGAAATTGTATTGCGCCATGTCAGGCTATGTAATTTATTCTTTTATGACTATTTTTCTACCTCATGTTTTGGTATTTTTGTCAACCCTGTTACTAGATACTATAGTTTAAATAGAAGTATGTGATCATTTTCACATATATGAGGAGCATTTTAGTTCCTCTTTTCACTGGGATTGTTTCAAATTTTGGATTTTTTTATATTTTTATATTTGTCATTTAGATGACCAAGAACATCCTAATTTTGGAGGGTGACCACATGTCAATTAGGAAAAATATATATTTTCACAAGAGAGACAATAAAAAAGGGCTTTGTCCAAAATAAAATATAAAGTTACAATGGTACAACCTGGACGGCTGTATCAAATATGATGTTTTACTATTTTTATTCAATTAATGACAGTAACAGGATTGATGTCATAGTCACAGGACTGACCAGAGTAACAGGGATGACAGGACACACATTCTTCAGCACACTGCACATATTTGTTTACATAATACTGTACAGTTTTATGATTTTAAATTGCATTATATTGTTTTGCACTTACTTAGCATAGTTGTATGACAATAGCAAACAGTCAATGTTTCATTTGAAGTCAGTTCATTGTTGATTTAGCACATTACATTTCTAAGAGATCTAATGTTTTAAGGGCATTGTAATTAGATAAGGTGTTCCATCTGTTTGTCTGTGTCCCCTCACAGAACTTCAAATATACTGATCTGGTTCAATTATTAGGCAAGGAAGATGATCAGATCTTGGTCTTTCTGTGATCATCTGAAACCAGACCAAGATCTTGACTTTCTTGAACATTGCAAGACTGCGGTGAAGGTCTGCAGTCACCTTGCTGCTCTTGTTTGTAATTGAATTTACATGGATGCATTATTGACAATGAGTTATGGA
>NW_015537995.1:421303-439044 GCF_001515605.1 Sinocyclocheilus anshuiensis
GCTCTTGTTTGTAATTGAATTTACATGGATGCATTATTGACAATTAGATTTATTGAGACTGATCATCCTATCCTGGTCATTAATTATAACAGTAATAGAAACAATATCAATAAAACTAACTAAAATGTAACTACGTGTACTGCGTTAGGCTAACCGGGACTTGTCATTTGCACTTATATATTGTTGCTCTTTTTTTAGTTTTGACTGCTTTTATTGTCCTCATTTGTAAGTCGCTTTAGATAAAAGTGTCTGCTAAATGACTAAATGTAAATGTAACTCATGCTCATATGCCACTGAATGATATAGGCATTAGCTCAAAATTACACCCTAATATATGTCATCCCTGTTAACCACGTCAAAACCTGTTACCCTGAAAAGTAACAGGGATGACAGTAACAGGGTTTACAATTTAAAACTAATTTACTAAGTTCTAGCTAATAGTGAATTTCACAAAAGCACGTTGTACACTTTGAAAGGATTTTACTTGTAGATACTGATTATATTAAATGTAATAAATAATTGTTTAAATTTACATTTTAAAAATGGTAACAGTATTGACCCCCACCCCTCAGTCAAGCCTCATAAATCATCAAAAACAGCACATTATAGAAGTGAGAGAGAAACATGCTTGTGTTTTAAGTGTAGGAATCCTGGTTGAGAGATGATGTAACCTCTTAGAAGTGATGTCAACCAATAATGTTGAACGTAAATTATTTTACAAGGGTTTTTTGATGAGGGTAACAGGGCTGACATGAAATCAGGGGACACCAATAAAAAGATTAAAATTTTATAGAAAAAATGCATACTTGTGCCAAAACATTGCTTAACAATGAGACTATATTTAAAACAATATGCAAATGCAATTTTTATATAATTTTGCCTTTATTTTGCAAATTAAAGTCCTGCTGAAAAAGAAAAATCATAGTGAGAGACAGGCCAAAAACCTTACCCTAATAATATTTAATTTACTTTTTTATGTAATATTTATGAAAGAATACATAGTATCGTTATGTTTTTAAGTTGCAAATTTATTCGTTGTTAAATTAAATCCATGTTTGATTACTTCTTAGGGAAGCAAAAGGCACCAATTTCATGGAATGACCCAATAACTGAATCCACACTGTAGCAACCACCCAAAATACCCCTGAAACTGCCTAGCAACCACTTGGAACACCCTGGCAACAGCCTAACAACCAGTACATCCTTGCAAACAGGGCTGCAGTGTTGGGAAGGTTACTTTGTAAATGTTATAGGTTACAGATGACAAGCTATTATTTAAAATGCTATTATTTTATTAAAGTGATGTAACTGATTACATTTCATTACTTTTTGATTACTTTTCTAAATTTCTAACTATTTTTTTCAACTGGTAATCATTTTCAAAAATGTAAACCAGGCAAGTTAACCTTATAGTAGTACTCAACACAGAAATTCTTCTTCACTTGCAATAAGATTATAAAAATTTTAAAGCACAGCCACCACAAAATCAGACTTTAGCACCTCCTTTTACCTTGAGATCGTTCTGAGGTTAAATACAGATTGCAAATCATAACAAGAAATAGTTTAATAGCTATGGTACTGTTTTTGAAATCAAATCTATGCATAGCTATGAAAGGAAACAGTGGTATCTAACAATGCCTTGGAAACACATACACATAAACCCAAATAGGAAATAAAACAGTTCTTATATAAGCAATATTGAATATTATCGAATATGTGTCCTATCTTGTGAGTGAGTGAGTGAATGAGTGATGTGACATGTGGCCAAGTATGGTGACCCATACTCGGAATTAGTGCTCTGCATTTACCCATCCTAAGTGCACACACACAGCAGTGAACACACACACACCGTGAACACACACCCGGAGCAGTGGGCAGCCATTTATGCTGCGGCGCCCAGGGAGCAGTTGGGGGTTCAGTGCCTTGCTCAAGGGCACCTCAGTCGTGGTATTGAAGGTGGGAGAGAGCGCTGTACATTCACTCCCCCCACCTACAATCCCTGCATTGAATCCACAAGCAGTGCCCTAAACTCCTGAACATTGGTGTCAGTTGTGGTCAGTTAACATTGGTGGTCAGTTAACTATGTAAAATAGTTCTCACAGCAAGTCTTTTTATAAAGACAGTGATCTAATGGGGAAAAGGCAATGAGAAGATATCAGCGACCGTCATCCCTGATTTACTCTCTAAATGAGCAGATTACTGATCTCTCGTCATCACGACAGCCCAATCATCTCTTTCTACGCCGCTCTGACATCATTTAGCCTCACACAATCTGTGAAGTAACTCAAGCGTGCTGGACTTTCAGACAGTGTGTTTGGGGCGGACTTGGGAGGCGTCTGCTCTGCTGCTGCTGTCAGGCGAGTTCACCGGGTCTCTCATGCAGTTTAATGGAGGTGCACAGCTGTCTACCATTAAAGCCTCACTGCTTCTTCACTTCCTGTTATAATGAGCTTCACTCATAATGACGTGAACGTTATAATTCTGTCCTGCTGCTTAGCTCATTTGCACCGTCTCTACAAGATCACTGTTTGATATTCAGCTGCTTGTGGGTTCAGTGCTGCTTTTATGACTCACTTTTCCCAGGACGGTGTGTTTGTGTGTGTGTGTATGTGTGTGTGTGTGTGTGAGTGATTTAGAGAAAGGGAGGGGTATTTTTGTCCATGCAGCAATCTACCATACTCTCCTATCAGAGCTGTAAATTTAGAGGATGTTCAGGAATGATTCTGTCAGGGAGTGAAGGATTGTGTGTGTGGAGGACAGCATGATGCTCTTTGATAGATTCTGTGTCTACATGTGAATAAATCTTTAACATGACACCTTCTTTGTCCAGATGTCTGGTCCTCCATTTTAGCGCTCAGCAAACAGAATCTCATCTTGTGAATCATATTTCAACCCTAAATTAACAGAAAAAAGAAGATATATGTTTGCATTAAGACAATGAAGCCATTGATACAGTTTTAGCATTCTGACAAATTACTTTATAAGTTCCAGAAGCTTGTTCACCTACATCACATTTTGAATGTCTAAATGACATGCTTTCATTGTAACATTGTTTTCTGGATAATTAAACACATTTTTCTATTCTGTAATGAGAAATATCTTTTTCCACTGCAGTAACGAGATTTTAATGGGAAAATTTGTTTTATGTTATGAAAATAGTGTGACACACGATAATCTAAAAAAAAAAAGGCAATGGTCCTAAAGTAGTCTTCAGTATCTTTAAACAAAATAACATATAAAATGTAATTAAATATTCTTCTGTTATCCTTTATATTATTGGGTGAAATATGGACCAGGACATGTTTTGATGGATTTCGAGATTTATTTGCCCAATAAAATTACCTGAAAAAATGCCTATGCAGTCTCGGTCTCGGGGTCAATTGCTGACCCTTTATCACCTTGTCAGTTACGCTATTTATATCTGAGGTTGAACTAGATTGTTTCTCTCAAGGTTTTGCTGGTAGGCCTACCTGAAACAGAACGTCAAATGTCAAAGAATCACATGAGTACAGAAATATAAACAAAAACAAAACTGAATGAATGCATCTCATGAATATCATGTTCACTTTTCAGTGAACCAAACAAGAGAGCAAAAATTGCCAAAATTATAAGTGCTAAATGTTGCAGTATGAGGGGAAAAGACCGTTTTTCCCGCCCTTTTCATGTTTAACTCTGGATTATTAATACGAACAGCCACGTGAGAACATGAATTTGGGATTGTAAGGAACTTTTTGTTACTTTGCCTCACCTCAAAACAACCCCTTTCCTGTGATAAAATAGTTTTTATAATAAAACCTTTTTCTTGTCGTAAAATTGAGCGCGGCCATTTGTAAATTCTATGGGTCTGGCTTCCGGTATTTTTAGCTGAACAAAACAGTTCGTTTTGCTGCTTGATATTGAAAGTTGGTGTGTCTTATCATATTATTTTAATGTATTATCTTAATTATGAACACACTGGTTTGTAGCGCAAACAGTTTTACCGTTTACTGCACGTTGTTATTCTCCTCGTTATTTGCGGGTAATGAACCGGAAGTCTCACCCATAGGCTTACTTCCCTGTTGAAGAAACAGGTGGTTACAGCGATTAAAAAAAGAATAAACAACCGTTTACGGTTGCCTAGCAACGTAGTGATTTGGCGGGTTCATTGACATTTTTCTATTCCGTGGTTCGTCCGGTTGTTGTTTTCATCAGCTCTGGTCAAAGCTATCCATTTTATAACCATGTCATAAACTGCTTAGACTAGTCTTTAAAAATTTAGTCATCTATTTTGTTTTCTTCATGACTGGTCATAACGTTTTAGCCAGATACAAAAAGGTAGAATGACCCAGTTTGACCTCTTGGCTAACTGCTAACTGCTAACTGCTAGTTGGTCAAACTAGCTCTAAAGACACAGTCTCTTAACACAGTGGCTATTTTTATGCAACTTGCCCCATGTGAGCTCTGAGTACTGGGGGATTTATTAGCATATGTTTATAAAAATTGTGTTGACCTGTAGGAGGATGATTTGTGACCAGGCGCACAGTAGTGCCGCTAGAGGGCAGGAGCCGCAGCGAGAAGAGAGAACAGCAGCGCTTCACTCACAATCTACAGCAGAAACTACAGGAGACACATCTGAAGATGCGCACGTCCTCACGCGGAGAGCCAGAAGAGTAAAACTAAAGGAGAAATGCTGTGAAGGTAGAATATTCCTGACTTTTTATTTCTGAAGGGAAAGTGCTGTTGTTCAGTGTATTTTTTTCAGCAAATTTGCAGTTATTTTAGTAAAAGAAAGAAATGGAGTTGAGTGTGTAACGGCGTATAGAGTACAGCTAACAGCCTATAGAAAGTTTGTATGCATTTAAATCTGAGACAGTAGTTGGGTTCGTTTAAATGCAAATGAATACCAGTAAACAACTGACATAAATTAGTTTTAGAAGAGCAGAATACATGAGGAGCTCAGATGCAAAAGCCTCTACGTGTATCTAAAATATTATTCTAAAATTGTCATTTTTCTCTGGCTCCTTTGTTTATGTTCAGTCAAAATGCTAATTTTAGAAGAAAATCTGAACATCTGAACTCTTCACGTTATAGGCTACACCACAGACTGAAGTGCGTGCATTACGTGTTCATTGTGCATGCTTTATTGTAAATAATTTATTATAAATATATGTTACTCTGTGTTTGCTGATGCTAATGCAGTTATTTTACTTTGTCTAACCGTGCTTGTTTTGTCCCTTACTGGTCAATTTCAGTCTAATCTAATCTAACTAAAAGGCCATCCCTACATTTTTTCTTCATCATTATCATCCCTATATTTTATTTTTATAACTAGAATTTACATTTGTGTTATAGAAGCTCAATGCAAGTCCAATTGCCCTTTAGGTCAGGTTGGAAAAAACCTTTTATCATTTAATAGTAGCCTGAACATATTTGTTATAGCAGCCTCATACTGTTCCAACCACCCGACAACAATCAAAGGAACGTGAAGAGGAGATTGAAAACACCCCACACTCTTAAAAATAAAGGTTATTTATTGGCATTGATGGTTCCATGAAGAATCTTTCCGGTGCAAAAAAAAAAAAAGTTTCTTTATAATGGAATAAGGTTCTTCAGATTATTAAAATATTCTTCACACTAAGAAAACAAATATTCTTTTAAGAACTGCTGATTGAAATATTCTTTGGAACTAAAGTGGTTCTTTTCTATTGCATTGTTGCAAAAACATCCTTTTGTAAGCTTTGTTTAAGAGTATACAGAAAAAAGGTAAGTTAAGTTTGAAGTAAACATGCACCAAAATTTGAGCATTATCGTAAATCCATCCCTAATGTGGCCATCTGTGAGCTTTTTGCTCTCCAAACTCTAACTGTTTTGTCACACATCTTTCAGTAAGCATCTGAGTTTGACTGAGTTGTGAATGTTTTCTTCCATTAAAAGCACAGTTTACTCCAAAGTGAATATTTTGTTGTAATTTATTCACCCTCATATCAACCCGATGCCATATAATTTTCTTTCTTCCATGAAGCACCAAAATGAGATGTTAGCCAGAATGACTGAGCTCTTGTTGTCTAGAAGAGTGTTTTAAACTGCCAAACTTCACTGAAATATTGCCATCGAAGAACCATTTTGGGTTTCCTCAAAAAAAACGTTCAGTAAAAGAACATTTTTTCTTAGTCTAAAGAATATTTTAACAATCTAAAGAACATTTTACCACTATAAAGAACCTTTTTTGGAGTGAAAAGATTCCATGGAAGGTTCTTAACGGAATCATCGATGCAAATATTTATTTTTAAGAGTGTACTATAACACCAGTGCAACCATGAATGTCCTTTAAAAGTATGTTAAGGAAACGTATTTTCTTAATTTTGCAGCCAGAAACAAATTATGTGTTCAAACAAGAGTATGAACGATCCTGGTGCTCTGACAGACCAGTAAAAAGTGGAGATGGGAGAAGACAACAGGAGCACCTCCTCCGGGACATGGGCTCTCATCCACCCATCGGGGAGCCCACATGACCTCATGCCCAATTACGACATCCCTCTGGATTACGAGGTTCCGGTGGACGAGATCCCAGACACGACTCAGGGACGAGCGTTCTTCGTGGCTACAATCGTTATCGCGGTGGTCCTGGTCTGCATCATGCTGGTCTGCGGTGTTGGGAATTGCCTCTTTATAGCCTCATTGGCACGCTACAAAAAACTAAGGAATCTCACCAATTTACTCATCGCCAACTTGGCAATATCAGACTTCCTGGTGGCCACTGTGTGCTGTCCCTTTCTGGTGGATTATTACGTGGTCAAGCAGCTGTCATGGGATCATGGGATTGTGCTTTGCATCTCCATTAACTACCTTAGGACTGTGTCTCTCTACGTGTCCACCAATGCCCTGCTAGCCATCGCGGTGGATAGGTGAGCATTTGCTTCTCTGAGCTCATGCAGCATAGTGTTAAATGTTGTATGGTCGGGATGTGTCTATTAAATAATCATGGTAAACTGGTTTTGGTCACAAGGAAACAAGCTTGTGGAACAAAATCTCCATTTGTTGCAGCTGCATAAGAAGGCCAAAATACACAGAAAAGGCATCATTACACATTTAACGCAACAAAATTAAGAACTAATGAAGTACATTAAGTTTTAAAAGGTTCCTGGCTTTATGAGAAAATGTCACTCTCTATGAATAGGGTACAAATAGGGTTGGAAATCTTAGTCTTGTTTTATTTAATTTTGAAAGAAATTCAATTCAGAAAGAATGCATGAAATTGACAGTAAAAATGAATTCCCTATTAATCAAAGAATTATGAAAAAATGTGTCTCAGTTTCCACAAAAATAATTAGCAGCACAACTGTTTTCAACATTGATAATAATAAGAAATGTTTCTTGAGCAGCAAATCAGCATATTAGAATGATTTCTGAAGGATCATGTGACACTGAAGACCGGAGTAATGATGCTGAAAACTCAGCTTTGCATCACAGGAATAAATTACATTTAAAAAAATAATGAAACTAATAATTGTAATAATATTTCACAATATTACTTTTGCTTTTACTGTATATTTGAACAAAAAAATGCAGCATAAGAGACTTCTTTCAGAAGCATTAGAAAATCTAACCTCAAACTTCTGAATGATAGTGTGCATTATATTAATATTATTTAATATTAATATAATATTATTTTTTGCCTAAATTACGGTGTCATACAGCTATCACGTTATGCAGTTTTTAACTTACATTTCCCATAGATTACTTTAAAAAGTACCCTTAACTTTGGTAACAGGGTTGTATAGTGGCTTTGCTCTGTAAGTTTACCGTATTAATGGAAAGTGCGACGTGAAAAGAGAAACTGCTCAGGTTGTGCATTTAAAAAAAAAATAAAAAAATCACTTAAAGGGGTCATATGATGCGATTTCAAGTTTTCCTTTCTCTTTGGAGTGTTACAAGCTGTTCGTGAATAGATACGATCCCTGAAGTTGCAAAGACTGAAGTCTCAAAACCAAAGAGATATTCTTTATCAAAGTTAAGACTCTGCCACACCCCCCTAAAACGGCTCGTTCTAACACGCCCCCACATATCTAGGTCACTATGTGGGAATATTTGCATAATGCGCCCAAATGTTCACGCAAAGAAAGAAGGCGTGGTTTCAGTAACCGCAGTTAGTGTTGAAGCAGCATGTCAGGGAGACGCAGTGTGTTTCTAGACGAAAGCAAAAGCACTTTATTTGGCCTTCCGAAAGTAGAAGCATTTAGGAATCTTTAAGATTACTTACAACAGAACAGCAATGCATTTTATGGATGACCGTTTCGTGAGCCTAGGAGAGGAGGTAATTCTGACTTTGCTATGACAATCTGGCGCTTCTGAATCAGCGACTGTAAGTATGTTTTGTTACTAGACGAAGCGTTTGAGAGAGGCGGGGCATAGAGGACCTACAATAATGTACAGTATTTGAAGAATAATGTGTTTTTTGAACATTAAAGCATGTCAACATATTCTGTTACACCAAATACACAAAATAATGATCTTTAAAAAAGCATCATATGACCCCTTTAAACATGCACAAAATTATATTTACGACTTCCCATCTTACAAGTAGGAACTTCTCAGAAGCACATGAAGGCAGGATTAGAGACTTAATTTCAGATTTAGGAGACACTAAAATTTGGATTAGGTGCTTTCTGTGGTGCCGCTGTACCTGCATGTGACGAATAGCACGGCGCTTGCATCATGCTTGGCCAATCCCTGAGGCTAAGCTAGCTAATTAGCATGTCAATATTTGAATGGCCAAGGAGAACATGCTGTATTTAGCCTTCAGCAACAGCCTTAGATATCAGCTGACGGGTCCGCTAGCATGTCATAAAATTAGCATCTGGCACAGTACATCCAATAGTCTCAGCGCCTCTAAAGATCTTAAGGTGAACCCATTAGTCAGTCCTTGCTCCAGTTTGGTTCTTCTTAATCGATTCTCAAGCACATTTGAGCAAATAATTTCACAGATGTTCACTTTAAAAATAAAATAATACCTGATGAACTGCTTACTTGCTGTCTACTATCTCAAATACATTCTAAGACAGCATCCTACCTGAAATTAAGCCTTGGAAGTTTCATTTATTGCTACAGATTTTCATATTAGCATATAACTAAGCTAACAAATTATATTCTGATAAGCATAAAAACCAACTGTGTGCAAATATTAGCTAAAATAGTACTAAAATAGACTGAACTATTTTACATTTTTTCATCATATTTGTATTTATGGATACTTTTTTTGTACTGAGCTCATTGCAATGCATTATGGGATTAGGTTCGCCATATAATGCAGCATTTGTCCAAAATAATTGTGGACTTCTACACTCTTAAAAATAAAGTTTCTTTATTGCCATTGATGGTTCCATGAAGAACCTTTAACATCCATGGAAACTTTCCATTTCTTTAGTGAAAAAAGTTCTTTAGATTGTTAAAATGTTCTTTGCACTAAGAAAAAAATGGTTCTGTTTATTGAAAGGTTCTTTGGGGGCCTCGCTGCAAAACTCCCTTTAGAAACCTTTACTTTTAAGAGTATATGATGCCTTATCTTGCTCCCTACTTAGGTAGCTGACTAGGTTTTGAAACAGAGCCGCTCTTATCTTATAATGCCATTCATGAAATCGTCCAACCTGTTACTCCTGGCATGCTGTTTCCCATGAACCGCCAAGCAGCACATACGATGCATATCAATAGTAACTTTTTTAAAGTAAAAAACAACTCTTCAGTCTTCCCATGCATCACAGTAACCACATGTATTTGGGGCAAAAGTACATTCTGTTCACTCCTGCTGATCTAGAACGTTCCCTATTGAGCCAGAAAAGATTGCAAAGTTTTCTTTTGGGAAGAACAGAATTCTTTGGAACTTTGGAACATCGGAATTTCAAGTAACATATGTTGATAAATTATTAAATTAAGTTCATATTTACCAGTAATACATTTAGAATTATTACCGTCAGTGATTTAGAATTATTACCATCAGTGAGACAGATTTCAGCCCATGAGAGAAAGAACAGGAAGAGCCCTGGGCAAAAATATGCTGTTAGTAAAAATGGACAGAGTTTAAATGGGTAGAAATAGTGCTGTACTTTTCATTCAGAGAACAAGTGATGGAGGAGCCTGTTATTCGCCATGAATGTCAAAAGGTTATGAAATATCTCATTAAGAACGGGGAGCAGTGATCAGATCAGACAGAGATCAGAGAGTCAGTGTGTGTTAATAGACTGCTGCCAGACCCATAATCCTGATTCATTTTCTACTTCTGGACTGTTCCGAGGATATGAGCTTTCAGATGTTTGATAAATACCAGTACAAATCTACGACAAACCGCCCCCACACGAAACACTAGATCCATTCCAAATGCTCACAGTTTCCTAAAGCAGATTCAAATCCAGACCCAGTCCAAATGCTACAACTCAGAATTTAAGAATTGGCTACAGGAAGTTTGAATTGGAATTAAAGGAAGTGGAATTTACTGCATTGCAATTCAAATGTCTTTATGAGTCATTCATTCATTCATTCGATTCGTTCAAATGGCTGAATCATTCAGGAATGAACTAAATGGCTATATTTATGTATGGCCTTTGAATCAATGATTCACACAATTCGTTCAAAACGTAGGTCACTGAGAAACTAAACACTGCTGTGTTGCTCAGAGACGCACAACAATTCTGCTATGGCTTTAAATGTAATATGTTCTCTGCAAAATTGAGCAAAAACACATAATATTGTGTTTAAATATAACACAATATCAACTTCTTATTTACTAAACTGTTGTATAAAATCACATCTAAACTCATGATATTCGGGACAAAATCAGCGGGGGCGGGCCAGTGCGTTTTATATATATATATATAAAATAAAATAAAATAAAAAATTATATATACATTTTTTATTTATTTTTATTTTTTTTATTGCGTTGTTTTTTCATAACTAACTAAGTTAATGCATTAAACTGACAGCCCTTGTATATATATATATATATATTAGGGATGTAACGATTACCGGTTTGACGATAAATCATGATAAAAATTCCCCACGGTTAGTATCACCGTTTCATATTTTAAGAGTTTACGGGAAACAGCTTTTCCACCAGCGCCAACTGCTGTCAGCGAGTGGATTTACAGAGACTTATATTTACATTCAGCCTGTGTGCAGTTTCTGTCTGGCCAAAAACGGACAAAATAAATAAATAACAAAATACATTTACCTGAGAAGCCACACTGCATAAAATATAAACAGTTGTTTGCAGACATGTGAGTGGACTTCATCTTGCTGCAAGACGAAATACACCCATACTATAAACAAGTAAAAAAAAAGTGAGGATTTTTTTCCCACTGCAGCAACACAAAATACATCTGTCTTGGTACAGTATGTAACGTTGCTTTTCAAGTAAATTTACTTTGTTTTATTTATTTTTATTTTTATTAATCTGATGTGGCAACATGTTTCCCTTTAAAGTCTGCGTGAAGCGGAAGTTGCTGCCGACTTTCGGTGCGTTCCAAACGGGATATATCGCCCTCCGAAGGGCACTTCGGAGTGAAAACAATCATGGCCGCCATATTGAAGGGTCGTTCCAAACCGAAGTGCTCAAAACTGGCCACTTCAAAGGGCCCTTCGGAATGGACACTTTGGGCTCCCATGATCCTTTGCACAGATTCTTTGCATGATGACGGCGCCTCCGTGTGGGCACGTGATGATAACGCAGAAGGGCACTTCAAGAAACAGTTGTTTGGTCCCCTACACCCTTCAACCCTTCAAAGTAAACTGCTGCCTCGTTCTATTTATGATGTACTGACACAAAGATCAAATGATTTGCAAGGGTCGCTTTGTCATGTCCAGTGTAGACAGACTTTTGCGGTTGCCGTGCGGCGTGACAATTGTCGCGTCTGGTGTAAACACAGTGTAACTCGCAGCAATTTAACGGTTGGAGGGGCATGGTTAAGGATATTTTGCTATAGCCTTCAAACTGACATCAGAGAAGGAATCCCATTCCAGAGCAGAAGCAAATAATCAGATTTTTATTAAAGATTACCAAGACAAAAAAACAATTATTTCAATGGATTACCTCACAGATTAATTGTTCACCAATATGCGCTAACAAAATAAATATTGTAAATTTTGAATTCATGCAGACTTTAAATTAGTTTTGTACTGAGGGGTAAATTTAATTTATTTTGTGACAATCAACTTGGCTATTTTTTTTTTATACAACAATTATATGCAACTGCAGTTTTCATCGTTTTCTATGTTCAACAGGTACATGGCTATCGTTCATCCCCTGAAGCCCCGTATGAAGTATCAGACAGCGTACTGGATTATTTTCGGAGTTTGGATAATCCCAGTCCTCATCGCGGTACCGTCGGCCTACTTCGCTACAGAGCACGAATACCCGCACAGCGCACTGGGCCACGACAAAAAGATCTTCTGCGCCCAGATCTGGTCTGCAGACCAGCAGCTCATGTATCGCTCCTACTTCCTCTTCATCGTCATCGTGGAGTTCCTGGGGCCCGTGGTCACCATGTCAGTCTGTTACGCGCGGATCTCCAGGGAGCTGTGGTTCAAGAACGTCCCGGGATTTCCGACGGAGCAGCTGCGTAAACGGCTACGACGGCGACGCAGGACGGTGGTGGCACTGATCGCGGTTCTGGCGGCGTACGTGATGTGCTGGGCGCCATATTATAGTTTCACGCTGCTGCGCGATTTCTACCCAGCGCTGATCACACGCGGCCGTAACTCGCTGGTCGTTTTCTACATCATCGAGTGCATCGCTATGAGCAACGGGGTCATTAACACTCTGTGTTTTGTGAGCGTTAGGAACAATGCCGTGAAGTGCTTCAGAGCCGTCAAACTCGCTAACTGGCGCTCGCTAACGAGGGTGATCGTTGGCAAGATGGCGGAAGACGACATTAGGACTTCATCCTTGAGAGTGACAGAGGATGTGGAATGTACACGAATAAAGTGAAATGATGGAGAAATAAACTAAAAGGTGATACAAGGCCTCAACAATGACATCATGTGGGTCAAGAAATGTCCATAAATTTGGAAGGAGCCACAGAGACATGAAAACATTACGGGAACAAATAAATTAAGCCTTGTTTTGGAAGTCAAAACAACATGATAGACCGGTGATATGGTTCGGCCAAGAGTTGTGATATGAAAAATGTAACTGATGAGAGACTGGTTTGTGTAAATACTCCCAGATTAATATATTAATGTTAATTCCACTACAGAAATAATTTCCCAATTCATTAGGAAAAACATTGCCTCAAAGACCCCCTGACGTCAACATGCATTTTCAGTGATCAGTGTAGATTTGCTGAAGGTGACAGACCAGAAATGAGATGTTGCTGATCAAAACCCTGACTTAACAGATTTGAATAAAAGTGCCAGACAAAATGTTCAGTTCGTAAATCCTATTCAGACTAATGTTCAAAAAAGTGGCTGTACCTACATTTTTGCAAAATATTTTGCAGTTTCCAGCTGAAATGGACACTAGTGTCAGTGAAATGCCAACTTTTATTGCTTTTCACACAAATCGTAGGAGCAAATTATCAGTTAATAAAGACTTTTTGTCCAGTTCCTTGCACAATATATGTTATGACCTCAAAATACTTTTACCGTAGTGCATGACTTGTAAAGTAAATACATTTTGATGTTTGAATCACATAACCAGCTCCATATATATGGCTTTTTTGATGTAGTAAACTTGCTCGGTAGCGCACCTGGTACAGCATTGCATTTGCCATGTGTCGCACTCAGGTAAAAGACTTGTGAAACAATTCATAATAAAAGAGCTAAAACACTAATAGGACCAACCTGAAATGACTTGGTTTCTTGAGCAAATACATTTTTATCTCTCGTGTGCTTTTGTTAAAGGGTTAGTTCACCCAAAAATGAAAATTAGTCCACAAAATACTCACGCAAAGCTGACCTCATACGCCATCCGCCCGGAGCTGCTTCCGTGTAGGACTGTTGGCACAAGCTACATTAAAGTGATCATTACGTTTTCAATATAGATATTTTTCTTACAAAAATGCATCGATTCGCTACAGAAGGCCTTTGTTCACCCCCCGGAGCCGTGTGAGACATTTTTTTTATGGATGGCTGTTTTTTATTTAACTTCTTTTGGACTGATGCATGCAACACCCGCTGAGTGGCATTAAACAGCTTGAAAGATCAAAGACAATTTTTTATATTACTACGACTGGATTCGTCTGAAAGAAGAAAGTCATATACACCTAGGATGACTTGAGGGTGAGTAATTTGTGGGCTAATTTTCATTTTTGGGTGAGCTAACCCTTTAACACTATCATTTAAGTTTAGAATATAGGGTTTAGTGTACTGTGGGTGTACATTATTTGGTAACATTTTAGTGCCACCAAGTTCATTTCATTTCTGAACTGCCACAATTTAAGGAACAGTATAATAAAACATTGACAGATTCACATTTGTTGCAGATCAAACTCAACCCATTTTTAGCACCTCTTGGATCACTTTGAATGTTTCACAAAAAGTGCAAGAATCAATGTAATCATTTTGCTGAAATCAATGCCACAGGTATGTTTTTCCAATGAGCATGGGTTACTAATGTTAGTGCCCATTCATATCGTGTCACTTGGCTGTTCAATAGCAAACTTTAAATAAAGCATTTGTAATACAAATAAACAGTTTGCAGTTGTTATCAAAAATGTTTTTTTATTAACCTTCCTTGTATGTTAGGTTCTTTCAATTCACCCAAAACATTAAAGAGTGAGGTTGAAAATTCATTCAAGCATGGAAAAAGTTTTTTTTTTTAAAGTGCATTAGTTCTGTTTAGGGTCCCAAGGTATAAAAACATCAGAATCAGAATCAGAAGAGCTTTATTACCAAGTATGTTTACACACACAAGGAATTTGACTTGACGACAGGAGCTTCCAGAACAAAACATGATTAAATGCAATTAACTTTCACATTTTGTTTTCTGATTATTGTACATACAATTGTCTATTAAGGTTTGTTTAATTGCATTTTTCTAATATATTCAATTTCATTGTATTTTTAAAATTGACCCAAAACAAAAACGCTGTAACTATAATGAATAACAGTCACATCTGGAGTCAGTCTGGAAAAACAGTCTGGATGCAACAGCTACCAAGTTAAAGCTACAATAATATCTGCCTACTGGGTTTTCACTTGACCTGAGCAACATTAAAAAAAAAACATTGAAGAGTAATTCAGAGGTTAATTTAAAAACTGCAATTGTTATTACTCTGGGATCTTAAAAACATACAAACAGTAAAATGAATATAAAAGGAGGAATTTCATTTTCCTTGTATTCAATTCAAACTACGGGTCCCCTCTCGCACATCGTGAATTCAGGATCATCATAGTGTGCCTGAATCTGAAAAACACATCGTTCTGTTCTCGTTTAACTGCCTACGTAGGCTGCATTTTAAGACACTGTTACCTCCAAGCTCTATAAAAAAAAAAATGAATTCAAGATGGTGGGTGAGGAGGGAAAAACATCAATCACTGACTAATTAAAATTAACGATAACTATGGACTATTTTACCCAGTATTTTTGGTGATAATGCCAAACTCTTTGGAAATCAATGTCGTCAATTAGCATTATTTGCATTATTTGTGGAGAGGGTTCGAAATCAGCCCAGCCACTGACACAAGTATAAAAATATCACTAAACAAAATTAATTTAGGTAAAAAAATGCTATCGTTGCCAGAAATTAACTGTAAAAAATATGGTAGCAAAATGTTTTTTTTACACAAGTTTTACAAACTGAACTTAAATTTATATTTTAAAAATTAGATTTATAACTGAAATAGTGTTAACATGCTAGATTGGATACTAAAATCAGTTTAACCTTTATAATATGCTGACAAACACATTTAAGATACTTAAGAAAAATCCACATGATGAATTCTGGGAATGCAATTTACAGTTTTGCACTGTCAATTATTATACGACTTGTAATTTCACAGTAAAATACTGTTAAATGTACAGGTTTTTTGTGTGTGTGTGTGTGTGGGGGGGGGGGGGGGGGCATTAGATTTATATATAGTCTTACACCTTGTAACGTAAGGGAACCGTTGACCAATTAACAGGTGCGCACACAGTGTATATAGTCTTACACCTTGTAACGTAAGGGAACCGTTGACCAATTAACAGGTGTTTACAGTAGCACTCTCAGAAATAAAGGTACAAAAGCTGACTCTGGGCCATCTTTTCCAAAGGTACCAATATGTACTTTTTAGCTACTAATATGTATACACTTTAGATAATAATATGCACCTCTTAGGGGAAAATACACTAAAAAATGCTGGGTTAAATACAACCCAGTGCTGGGTAAAATAGGGACTGGGTTTGTCCCTATTTTACCCAGCACTGGGTTGTATTTAACCCAGCATTTTTTAGAGTGTAAGATACCAAGGTGTACCTTTTGAAAGGGTACTGTTGTGCCTTTTTGTACCTTTTTTCGGAGAATGTGCAGTCTTCACCATTAAAATTAAGGTAATTTTGTCAGCGCGGATAGCCTTGTGGGCAGCGTGTTGACATACAACACCGTTGCGTTACGAGCGTCCCAAGTTAGAATCCTGACTTGAGGACCTTTCCCACCCCCCCCCTCTCTCTCTCTCCCACTTCGCTTCCTGTCATGTCTGATCTGCCCTATCATAATAAAGGCAAAAATTAATTTTAATAATATTAAAAAATATTAAGGTAATTTTTACAGTCCATGAGATTCAGTTTCATTTAGGATGCTGTCTGAAGACAGCTGTCTATGTAGCTGTTCCTCATTCATGAAACAAAGAGAACACATTTTCAGATTAAATAGTTGTCAAAAGCATTCATTCATAATTGCTATACATCCAATTTAATGCATTAGATGCGGATTTGTTCTGCTTGTTTGTCATTGAGTGAACAGGGGCACTGCTGCAGAACTGTGAAGTGTGAAATCTAACAACATATGATATGTAGAGAACATCGCGCAACAAAAACAGCACATTAACAGCCGTACATTCACTTTGAAAGGACTCAAGCACTGATGGTAGTGCTTTATCACTTTACTGAACTAATGAAAAAAACAGACAAACCCTAATGGTTTTGCCGATTCCCACACTTGAAACTGGAATAAAGGCATGAAAAGATAACCTCCTAAATCTTGTGCAATGCTAAATGCTAGAAACAGCAAAACTCAATGTCTCTTTTTACCCCCCTTCTCTTGGAGACTGTTGCTGATTTATAAACAGGCAGCATTACAGCGCAGTTGAGACCCTTTACAAATATACTGTATATACTACCATTCAAAAGTTTGGGATCAATATGATTTTTTTTTTAAAGAAACTAATACATTTCTTCAGCATGAATGCATAAAATTGATCAAACATGACAGTAAAGACATTTATAATGTTACACCAGATTTCTATTTCAAATAAATGCTGTTCTTTTGAACTTTCTATTCATCAAAGAATCCTGATGTATCCTAACGTAAAATGTATCAATTTCCACAAGAATATGAAGCAGCTCAACTGTGTTCAACATGGATATGTTTCTTTAGCAACAAATCAGCTTAGAATGATTTCTGAAGGATCGTGAATACTGAAGACTGGAGTAATGATGCTGAAAATTCAGCTTTGACTCAGAAATAAATTATATTAAAATTGAAAACAGCTATTTTAAATGGTAAAAATATAGCACAATATTACTGTTTTTATTGTTTGTTTGTTTTTTTTTTATCTTTTTTTTTTTTTTTTTT
>NW_015537995.1:439126-467682 GCF_001515605.1 Sinocyclocheilus anshuiensis
TTTTTTTTTTTTTTTTTTGGTAAGCATAAGAGACTTCTTTCAAAAACATTAAAAAAAAAACACTTTCCAACCTCAAACTTCTAAACTATTGTATACAACACAACTAAACTCTAAAGTTTAGAACAGTTTATGGGCACTTATGAAATCATTAAAATAAACTCTTTTTGTGTGTTGCATATCTCAAACGAAACTCTTTTATGGTTTAAATGGGGTTTCTGGATGTTCCAGGTTCAACTTTCAAAAGGTATTTATTTGTGGCTTAAATTGTGAACAGTCACATGCATCACCCAACGCTCTCCATCCAAGATAAACCTTGGCCTGAGAAAGACCCCAGTCAGCCATGTTTTGTTTTTTAAGCAAGCTGTTTAATACCAATATTAAATGTCCCTATTGTCTAAATCAGCAGTTCTCTGGCTTTGCTTCAGGACACTGATTCTACATTTGCACAGCACCAAAATTAGTCATTGTACAAAAAACTTACAAAAAAATGAAATAATATGAAAAGATAAATAAAAAAATCCTTAAAATAAACACCACAATATATTAAAACTATCATGAGCTTTTTCCTTACCTTTAAAAATGAGAAAACATTTATTTTGCTATCCTAAATCTGGCTTTATTTTCATTTTGCATTTGTATTTTTCCCTTTAACATCTGTGACCCAATGGTTTTTAAATTAATAGTTTAGTTAAACAATTTACATACAGTACTTGGGGGGTGGGGGGTTCACTTTTTGGACTTCTACTCAAAACACAATTTTCCATCTCACTGCACAACACAAGAGTAAATGTGTGGAACAGCATGTGGAAACAAATGGTTCTGAATTGTGTTTATCTTTGGTTATGAGGCTGGACACACGGCTGGTCTGTGTTCATTTTCTCTCCTGTCCAGGACAAATCGTGTGTCTGCAGGGATTAAGGTTAAGCCAAAAAAAATCAAGAGATATCACATTCATCTCATTGAAATTTCAAAGAACTGACTTTTACCCCCAAAAAAATGACAGATGGGAGGTCAGGAATGAGCCTGTGTTGGTAGCATGTTGTTATTTCCCATCTCTTAGATCAGTTTTAAATCCTGTAGAGTAGCTGGGTGAAACTCCGGATGGGTTCGATTTAATCTGTGTGATACTCTGATTCAGTATAGTCAGGCCACTAATGGCATGAATTAAAACTGCTTGATGAACGCGAGACAGATTAGGAAGCCAAAACAATGGTGCATATCAACTTGTTCTCTTGAGAGAAAAAAATACTAGAAAATAGGATCTGTATTTTGGAACTAAAGTTGTACTATGTATTAGTATTTTGGAACTACAAATATGAAAAGCATTTTTTCTCCCTTTTAAAAATTAATATGCATATTTAATCTGCCATCATAGGTCAACTATGCATGACTATGTTTTAATTATTTGCATGTAGTATTTCCCCCCCTCATTGTTTTCTTTTTTGAATAGAAATATTTTTTGCTAAACCATTTATATCAGTAATAAACAATGCTCACACATATGAGTCATACAAAATAGTGTGTAAAATGCACAGGAGACTTGATTACTCTATAAACAAATTTACATTTGCAGCAGTGTTGGAATGAAACAAATGATTCCAGAAAGACTAAACGTCTGGTTTATTTCATGAGCAAGTGCAACTAAAAGCAACTGTCGCAACATATCCTCCCTCACACAGTGCTTATTAATCTCAGACAGCAGAAAGAAACTTCTCTCCTCTGCCGAATATAAGGAATGGGAAATCTTGGCATGGACACAGTTGGGAGGGCATCTGGCACTTATTGCCAGGACCATCGCCCTGAGAAAGAATATCAATTCAAGTCAGACCGAGCTCCTTTAGATACTCCTTTGATGGATTAACAGCCTGATGTTCAAACCTCCACGAGCGCAGCAGCTGATGAAACAAAACTAGTTGATCTATTTTGTAATTTTTTTTTTTAACTTTAATGATTTTAAAAGCTTTTAAAGCTGTCCTGTTACATTCTGTTCTCGCTGTTTTTGAACCCAAGACGTTTTATGTGAAACAAGGCAGAAAATGTCTTAAAGGGATAGTTCACCCAAAAATGAAAATTTGCTGTTAAAGGATTAGCTCACTTCCAGAATTAAAATTTCCTGATAATTTACTCACCCCCATTTGATCCAAGATGTTCGTGTCTTCTTTCTTCAGTCGAAAAGAAATTAAGGTTTTTGAGCAAAACATTCCAGGATTTTTCTCCATATAGTTGGACATCAATTGTGGCCAACGGATTGAAGGTCCAAATTGCAATTTCAATGCAGCTTCAAAGGGCTCTACACGATCCCAGCCGAGGAATAAGGGTCTTATCTAGTGAAACGACTGGTCATTTTCAAAGAAAAATACAAATGTAAATACTTTTTAACCACAAATACTCATCTTACACTAGCTCTGCGATGCACGTCCACAACTTCACGCATTACGTAATCACGTTGGAAAAGTCATGCATGATGTAGGTGGAAGTACCAACCCAGTGTTTACAAAGGGAACGTGCAAAGAAAGTCAAACGCCCTTTACAAAAAACAGAAAAACATCCATGTCAAGTTGGCTTGGTAACTGTGCTCGCGGCGACCCGAGTTCGATTCCTGCCTCGAGGTCCTTTGCCGATCTCACTCTCCACCCAATGCTTTCCTGTCTGCTCTCTACTGTCCTATCCAATAAAGGCATAAAAGCTCATAACAATAACTTGAAAAAAAAAACAATGATATCAGGAAATTTTGAAGTTGGAGAAAATGAGTTAGAATTTTTCGTCCCCTACCCTACCTTTTTGAACCGAAGTACACAGACAAAGAACTAACTGCGCATTACTTTTCCAACGTGATTACGTAATGCGTGAAGTCGTGGACGTGCATTGCAGAGCTAGTGCAAGAAGAGCATTTGTAGTTAAAATGTATATAAATTACATTTTTTGGGGAAAATGACTGATCGTTTCACTAGATAAGATCCTTATTCCTCAGCTGGGATCATGTAGAGCCCTTTGAAACTGCAATTTGGACCTTCAATATAACAGCAGAAGAAGTCCAAAATGACATTAAGATGCAGAAATCAAATAAGGCAGCTGGCTTGGATAAAATTCAGGCAGGACTTCTGAAGTATGGTGGTCCCATTGTAGTAGCGAAGCTAATAGATCTCTTTAATGCGTGTTGGCGAATGCAAGCTGTCCCTGAAGACTGGCAAAAGTGTACCATCATTAAGCTACCAAAGAAAGGGAATAAAATGGAATGTGGCGTGGCATAACCCTCTTGTCAGTACAGGGAAAAGTGTTTTCCACAGTTCTCCTAAGATGATTGCAGGCAGCCATTGACAAACGCCTCCAAGAAGAACAGGCTGGCTTCCGTAAAGGAAGATCATGTAGCGAGCAAATATTCGCTTTATGTAACATCACTGAACAATGCGTGGCGTATTAGCATCCACTTTCCATCATTTTTATCGATTTCAGGAAAGCCTTAGATAGTGTCCATTGTGAATCCTTAAGGAATATTTTACAACTGTATAACGTGCCAAAGAAATTCATAGCTGTCTTCAGGTCCTTGTATAACAATTCCAGCTGCTGTGTCAGGACAAATAAAGGCCACACTGACTTTTTTGCCATTGAGACTGGTGTCAGACAAGGATGCATCTTGTCGCCATTCCTATTTATGGTGGCTCTTGATTTTGTTATGAGGAAGGCTATGGCAAGGCCAAATTCAGGCATTGATTGGGATGGACAGAACCGCATCACTGATCTCGATTTTGCGGATGATATTGCTCTACTCGCTGAAAACGGTTACCATTTACAAGAAATAACATCAAGCTTACATAAAGAAGCAGCGAAGGTCGGATTACGCATTAGTGCTGAAAAGTCCAAAGTCATGCATACCAGTGCTCAAACTGACATGCCAAGGATTAAGGTTGATGGATGCGACATTAAAGAAGTCAATAGGTTTACGTACCTTGGCAGCACTATTGGACGAGATTGAGATGCAGAGATAGGCTAGACGTCAAATACCGGATTGGCAAGGCATCAACAGTCTTTCAACATATGTGCAAAATCTGGTCATCTACATCAATCTCACTTAACATCAAACTTCACTTATATGCATCTATCATCCTTCCGATGGCAATTTATGCAGCAGAAACATGGAAGGCATCAGCTAGTATTTCTCACAAGGTAGATGTCTTCCATCAGCACTGCCTACGAAGAATACTGCACATTCGATACTACAACCTCATTACTAATAAAGAAGTCCTGCGACGAAGCAATATGTCAAGCCTTAGTACAATGATTGCATACAGTCGCCTGTGGCTGGCTGGACACATTATGCAGATGGAAAGTAGCCGCATTCCAAAGCAGGCACTTCAGTGGGTCCCACCTAGAGGACGGCGATGTAGGGGTCGACCACGACTGACCTGGTGCCGAACCTTTATCAATGACCTCAGTTCCCTAAACATCACATGGGAAGAAGCCAAAGATCTGGCCCTTGGTCGCAATTGCTGGAGAACTCTCGTCGCCCAATACGCTTCTTAGTGTGGGTGGAGAAGAAGAAGAGAAGAAGATATGCTTTTATTTTATTTTTTTTCAAAAACGTGCAGCCGCTGACTTGCATTTTATGACCACGGTTTCAGCTACAAATCTTTTTTGCTCTTCTACTGAAGAAAAAGTCACCTACATCTTGGATGGCCTGGAAGGGAGTAAATTAACAGCAAATGTTCATTTTTTTTGTGGTTGAACTATCCCTTTAATCAGGTAACAAGGCCTGGTCCAAACACTTGGGCATTGATGCTTTATCTTACAAAAGAGAAACAATGCTTTCCATCAACAGCCAAGTCCAAGAATGATCTTTATACAACAGAGTAAAGTACAAAAGTCTGAACAGGACAAAAGTCACAATGGCTACATCTTGGTGCTTTGTATGATGAATAAATCCTGACTTAGCATTCTTAATCGGCTTACATCAGCTGTTCCTCTTCTGAATGCTCAGATGTTAGTGTTTTCTAAACAGTGTGTGTGAATGGTTTTTGACTAAACCACAATGGCTTGGAAAGAGCCGTATCTCAAAATCACGGATTTCCTTTTTAAGACTTGTTTTCTTCTCCACTTAGTCACTCGTACTTGCTCAGTCACAGTAAATCAGTTAATCTCCAAAAAAATAATAATAAATCATTCTTAAAAATGGTAGCCCACAGGGTTTTGGTCTAGAATTAGAAATGTAATACACAAGTAATGCATATTGCATAGTGAGGTCTTTGCTTTCAGAGGCTGTTCAGAGCCCTACCTACACAGCATTTTAAGATATCAAGGTGTCCTTCCGATAAAAAGTTGTCCTTCTAAAAGACTGCCTACTAAGATACTTCCTTTTATCCAGATTCTTATCCAGATTCTTAAGCTGCATCAGACAAGGTAAAACTCATAATGTTTATTCAATACCTCCTGTGCACTTCACCTAAAGGGTGCTATTTGAGTGATGCACAGAGTTTCTCTCCAAGTAGTGTTCCAAATCGCTCATTTAGGGTTCTATTTCAGTTAGGATGCCAAACTCATAAAGCAGCAATGTTATACTTGTACCTTTGCCGTTGCTCTATAAATGTCACTGGCAGACAAATTATGATGAAAGTAAAATGTATAAATGCCCAATGTATTGTAATTATAGCAATTAAAAAGCATTTTAAAAAAGTGTGCAACTACACTAACTTTTTATAATAGTGTTTATTTTTCCTATGACTCTATGATTCAATCAAGACCCAGCAGTAAAAATAAACAGCCAGACAGTAAAAAAATAAAAGGCCACACAACTATAATTACCTGAATTCTTAAATCATCAAAAAAGTGACTTATAAAGTAGCAGCCTTTACAAAAACACAGACAGGATAAGAGAAAAGTTTAAAAATAAAAACAAACAAACATTAGATTGTGAAGAAAGTAAGAGATATATATATATATATATATATATATATATTTATATATATATACACACTGTATGTATATACTGTATGTATATGTATATATGTATGTATATATACACACACACACACATTAACTATTTCTTAAAAAGTGAAGGTAAAAGGTCATGAAAATAATCTAACACTCTTAACACTTTATAAAATGCCTCCTTGGAAAGTATGAGATGTTTGATAGTTGTTGTGAGATTAGTGTAGAAGCTGTTTTCATGGAAAATACCCTAAACAAAAGTCACTTCTTCCTCCTGAGGAACGCTTTTGCTTCTTTCTGCAGACGTTTAACGTCCTCTTTGCCACTGTTGTCTGATTCGGGCAGATAGTCCGAGTCTTCATCCACCTCCTCCTCCTCCTCACTCTCATCATTAATAAAACTGTTTTCGTAGTGATCTTCATCTTCACCCTCATCATCAGCAGCAGCGGTCTTGGCTGGGCAAACAAAACAGCATGAAATGTGGTTTGAATTAAAGATTTTGGACCCGGTTTACCCCTGTATTTCACAAAGACCCCTTGTGATCACCCAAGACAGTGTAAATACGGCTTAAGAAGAAACATCTTGCTCAGTTGCATGGTTACAAGCTTAAATTTTTAAGATCTTCAGAGAACAATAATGCTTCTAAAACAGCTGCGAGCGTCTGTGGTCTCAGGCCTTGTTTTTATGTGGCATTCGGCACGCACTACACTGTTTTCAGGAGGAAAATAACCAAAATGGTTGTGACTTCATGAAGCATTAAATGCAAATCACTTATCAGTGAAACCACTGGTGATTTTTAACAATCAAACGCCACAAAAGCTAAGATAATAATCTTCTAATGTTTATTTTGATCGATGCTGACGTCCATATGTGCAGTCTGTTCCTCCCCAGGGTCCATGCAGCATGTTTTCAATTAGTTTAAGAGTTGAATTGTGTCAAATGTGAATACGGCCCAGAGGAGCCTCTGGTTACTCACCAAACATTACACTCATTCAGTCCAAAAGTAAATGATTCAGAATCTGGCATCATTGTGGCGCATGGATTTGCGGGCGTTAAATATGCATGAGTTGGAAGAATAAACATAGTTTATTCTTCATCTCAGAATGTCAAGGTTATTGCATCTCAGACAACTGAAAGTGTTGGTCGCACTTTCAAAGCTCTTTATACAAATTGAGATGTGATTGGTAAGTGATGACCATTGCGACAAACCTAGTCATTTGAACTCAAAGCTCTTTAGTCTAAAAACAGCTTATATTGAAGGCAGTCTGCCAAAACGACAGATTGTGGAATGTGCCACTCAATGATGAAATAGTGGGGCTAAACACCGTCTCCGCAGAAGATGACCAATGCCTGCTTCTACATCGCTGCCTGTTTAGCCCCGCCCACTGCTTCTACATCGCTGCCTGTTAAGCCCCGCCCACTGATTCTACATCGCTGCCTGTTAAGCCCTGCCCACTGATTCTACATCGCTGCCTGTTAAGCCCCGCCCACTGATTCTACATCGCTGCCTGTTAAGCCCTGCCCACTGATTCTACATCGCTGCCTGTTAAGCCCCGGATGAACTTTATTTTTTAATGAAGCTGCAGACCACGTCATTAAGAACTCCGTCCTTTCTTCACTTCATTTTACCGTGGATTCAGGCACAATTCGGCAATCATAGCAGTGGGCGTTTACTTCAGAGTCTACAATCGGCCACACCTATTCAAACAGAGCGTTCTGATGAGAGGGGCTAAAAACAGAACAGAAAATAGCCTATTACTTCTAAATTATGATGTTTTTGATGTAAAAATCGTGATAACATTATAAGTGGACCTCAGGGAACAGTACAAAATAATAAAAAGGCAGTTCATGACTCCTTTACGACATGCTGATTTTTAAGTAAGATGCCAGAAAGCTTTCAACATGACTCACTGCTGCACTTAGATAACAGGACTTTTCCTGGGGCAAAATGCCATTTTGTTGTAGATTATGTGATAGAGTTGATTGACTTCACACTATTTCAAATAACTGTTTTAACTTAAAGGGATAGTTCACCCAAAATTCTGTCATTAATAATTACTCACCCTCATGTCGTTCTAAACCCGTAAGACCTTCGTTCATCTTCAGAATGCAAATTAAGATATTTTTTGATGAATTCTGAGAGCTCTCTGACCCTCCATAGACAGCCAGAGGTGGACAGTAACTAAGTACATTTACTTGAGTACTGTACTTAAGTACACTTTTTGTGTATCTGTACTTTACTTGAGTATTAACTTTGTCCGCCTCTGTAGACAGCAAGGATCCTAACATGATCAAGGTCCAGAAATGTAGTCTTTATTCAAAAGTCGTTATTTTTGTTTTATTTGTGCACAAAAAGTTTTCTCGTAGCTTTAACATTACGGTTGAACCCCTGATGTCACATGGATTATTTTAACGATGTCCTTGCTACGTTTCTGAGCCTTGATCGTGTAAGGATCCTTGCTGTCTATGGAGGGTCAGAGAGCTCTCAGATTCCATCAAAAATATCTTAATTTGCTTTCCGAAGATGAACGAAGGTCTTACTGATTTGGAACGACATGAGGGTGAGTAATTAATGACAGGGGTCATTAATTTTTGGGTGAACTAGCCCTTTAGGTGATTAACAAATACATGTTTATAAGCTCACCTACATAGGATATACTGTATTAGTTGTTTTAGGGTTAAAGTAGTTCAAATATTTCTATAGACGTACACACACAGGGTTTTTCTTTAACTAAAGATTTATTTGACTCATTTTCACCAACGCCGCCATTTTCTCATCTATTTATTTACCATATTTATTTTACTCAATCAAAATACAGGTAAACAGTAATATTATAAAATATAATTACAATTTAAAATTAAAATAATTGTTTTCTGTTTGAATATATTTTCAAGTGTAATTTACTCCTGTGATGCAAAGCTGAATTTTCAGCATCATTACTCCAGTCTTCAGTGTCACATGATCCTTCAGAAATCATTCTAATATGCTGATTTGATGCTCAGGAAATATTTCTTAATTATTATGAATATTGAAAAAGCTGTACTGCCTAATATTTTTGTGGAAATTTCAAAAGAACATCATTTGTTTGAAACAGGAATCTTTTGTAACATTATGTCTTTTCTGTCCCTTTTGAAGTATTCATTTCTTAAAGAAAAAAGAACAGTCTGTATCACTGATCTTTTGGCAACTAACCTTTCAGTTTTAAAGAAGTATTTTTTTCAGATTTACAGCACTCCATTATCAAGCGCCTGGTCATTTGAGATGTTTAACCTTCCAAAACGTTTCGAAGTAGAGATTTATGTGTCTAATTCAAGAGCCTCACTCAGCTTTCGTGGTTTCCACCGCACAATTTATTTCTGATGAAAACCTAAATGCAGAAAAAACCCTGTATAATTCTAATAGTAGTCCAGAAGATGATCACAGCTCACACCTCTCATATCAACGCTGCTCCCTGCGGTCTGTAATTTTGCACTGCTTGACGGGTCTATAGTCCAAATTCGACAGGACAGAGGAAAGGAGAGGAGACAGGGAAGAAAGACTGATGGTATTTGGACTGCATTCTGGAAAGCGCAACTAATATTTTTCCACTCCTATTTCACTTTAGAACAGCAATAATGTTGTGATTTAGCATGCACTGTTATAAAATGACATGTTGCCCAAAAACAATTTTGGCAACAATTATTGAGTTCTGGGGAGTCACTCACTAAATCCATTTCTCTATATTTTAACTTCTTGCCAAACGAGAGCCCAATAGGAAGTAAATACGACATTATTCAGTTTACGCTCAATTAGTGGTGTCTGCTAAGGTAAGCATCACTTTTATTATTGTTAAACTTAGTGATCAGGATCTGAACAAACCCTTAATCTTACACCAAGTATTTAACTGTGGCACACAGTTCACATTAATTCACATGTAAAAATACTCACGTGGTGATTTAGTGTGTTTGTAATCTTTCTTGTGAAGCAGATTCTTCCTGCAATATTGAGGCAAGCACAAAGAAGAAGAAACTTTAAACAAACTCTAGAGTTACTCTTAATCTAATAGACTTTTCACTTAAGGCAAGACAGGTAAATCCTTTATTTATTTATTTTATTTTGATGCATTGGGCTATTTTGGATACTTAAAATATCTTCTGTCAGACTAGTGGAAAGAGAATATTCAAAATACACAAGTGATAAATAAAATATACAAAATCCCCTCTGAAAAAGCCTTTATGTCAACAAAACAAGAATTTCGAACCCGGCTTTATCCAATGTTCAGATTTCTGTTCTGGAAATGTATGCAAATTAGTGCATACTTAATTAGATGATAACTCGCTTGCATATATAAACTGTGTGCTATGATTAATCTATTTGGGAAAGAATGGTGATATCAGTTAGTTAAATTAAACTGTGGTGTCTTGCCTTAATATTTTCTTCCTGAGCTCCACTTGCAGTGTTTCTTATAATGATGTGTAAAAGTGGACAGTCTTATGTTAATATGCTCTGAATAAGTCAGTTTTTCCATCTTATTTTCAAAAATGAATTATACTGAGCAGGACGTTTTGAGTTCTGATAGTGACAGTTTTCATAGTGCAATGGATTCTCAACTCAAGAGATCAAAACAGTTTGATTAAGTACACTGAATATGCATTTAAATGAAGTATTGTGGTGTGGTTAAACTCGTTTGTCGTCACCTGTAGCAGTGGGTACCATACGGACACTCAGGCCTGTCATCGTCAGCATCCTCTGCCTCCTCTTCCTCATAGTCACTGTCTCCAGGGTGACTGCACTCCTGAAAGTGGACCGGATTTTTCCTGGTGAGAGGAAAAACACAATTGCTGAGTGAACTGCAATGCACGCTGGAACACAATAAGGCAAATGAATTCAATCACGGGGATTTATGCAACTTAATTACACTGACAGCTAATCTAGCTGGAAATGAAAGTACTATTCAGCAGCATTTCCGCTGTTCATTTCAGCTTGTCGTTATCATTCTGTGACCCATCATAATGTAATATTTCAATTAAACTGGCAACAGAATGAAACTCATAAATCACAACTGATGTCAGTTAGAGTCCCTTTTTAAAGTGTATGTAGCTTCTTTATGGCTGTGTCTAAAGGACAGTTTGGAAGGGAAGGAACAAAAAAAGATGCAGGGTATGGGAGTCCCAACAGAAAACTGAACCGCGCACAAATGGAAAGAGTTTACAACCGCGTGTCACGCTTCACCGCTGCGTTTGGGCCAGCTAAAATACCAACTTTGTGTTTTATCTCTCAGCTTTTTAATATTAAAAATAAACATCAGAGAATTAGACGTTAGGGAAAACGTGCGTATGTCCTTGAAATAACTCGCAAACTATAATCTAGCATCTCAGAGAAGCTCTTGCTTGGGATGGTTTCATTCTTAATCCTCTTTTAGCATCTTATCTTGAGATAGTATGAACTCCAACAAACTAATTAGCAGTGTTGATCTTCAAGAAATATTTCAAGTTATGTTTATGCCATTATACTGTCTTGAATAGAAATATTAGTAATGTCTAAACATTGACTTGTCAAAGCAGCAAAGTTTAAAAAGCAACAGTTCACTCAAGGTTCTTCAGTCTTGCGGTGCAGTACCTGTAGCAGGAGCTGCCGTAAGGACACTGTGTCCGTCGCTCCGTGACCTTTGACCTCTGCGGGCGTCCCTGGCTGACCTGAGAATCACTGGGATCTTCTGCTTGTGTCTTTGAGTCTTCAGCTTGAGCTCCTGGTCTGACCTCAGCTCCCCTGCCAGCTCCTCTTCTCTCCCCATCATCACGCTCCATCACACCGGTGCTGTTCTCTCCATCCGGGACTGATCTGACTCTGCTGCTCTTGGGAGCGGTTGCATCCTCCTGTCAGGACATCCATGCACACAGTAAATAATCCGTTCTGCTTACATTTCAGTGCAACACAGTGCAGGTATTAGCTGTGAAAATTCTTGTAATCATATCTAACAGGTTTTACAGATAAAATGTACTATTAAAAGGAAGAAAAATTAACAAATGTTTAAAATAACAATAAAACAAATTGTACAATTATTAAAGTAAAAAAAGGAAGAGGATTTATTCATTATTATTACTATTCAAGATTATTAATATACCCAAAATGACAATATGCCACCAGAGTGGCACAGAAATTTATTAGGTAATATAAATACAAACACAAAAAATCATAATTATGATTATTATTATTATTATTAAAGTACCATTTATAATTACAATTATTATTAACATTATCATCATTACATTTTACTACTTACTGATACTTATAATTTGATATCGCTGTCATTTTATAAAATTGTATAATTATACAAACAGTGCATACATCAAGTAACCACAAATTTAAAAAGTTAATAATAAATAATTTATGTATTAATTATATTATTTATAATACAATAAAATACAATACGATACGATACAATACAATACAATACAATAATATACTAGGGTCAATAACCCCATATTGTGTAAAATAGCTCATTTACCTGAGGCGCAGACTCATCTTCAGAGTCACTCTTCAGTCTCTTTGCTTTCCTTTTGGGCAGCTCTTCCTCCACCTCCTCTTCCTCAGATGACACCCGTGTGGCTCGAGCTCGTTTGGGTCCAGCTGCCCTCTTGGGTGTAGCTACTCGTTTGGATTTTGTAGGTGTCGCCTTCACCGCTGAGCTCTCACCTGCTCCAAAAGAGCCAGAAAAAAAAGTTATTGATGGATAATGTCAATACTCGCAAGTTTTTGGTCACTGCATAATTCAATACAAACAAAGAGTAATAATAAAGAGTAAAAAGTACAGGGGGAAAAAATCTTAAAATCGTGGTCTCCTGATGCAGTGATTACACACTGAATGAACTCTATGATTGAACTGTAGGACCACAACAGAGTGAAAAACACTCCAGAGGGGCTCCAGATGGACCTGTAGCACTGAAGGTCAGAGATGAGAGGTGACATGGATGTTTCACAGACAGAGAGAACAGTACAGCTAATGTAGGACTCATGAGTCAGTCTCTCCAAACATCTGTCCATCACGGTAAGTGTGTGCTGAGGAAACAGAGTCTGAATTTCTGAATTATATTCGAATTTAAAAGGCATAATTTCAGTTAGGGGGAAAAAAGCTTTTGGCTTCTCTCCTGAGGCCACAAGAGGGCGCATTGAGCAAAATATTATGCACGTTTCTTCAAAGCGTAATAAAATAACACGACTATCTTTGAAAAAAAAAGTGCATAATGTTTAAAATAATGTTTATAAACCATATATAATTAATAAAGTTGCTTAAACAATTAGAAAAAAAACAGCACCATGCATGTATGTATAGTTTAATACAAAGGACCGAAAACCAATCACAAAGAGTAGGCTACTTTCTTCATTTAAAAACATGAGATACAGTGGGATGGGGGAAAACCGACATAACGCCTCTTGGGTGCAACGTTTTTGCATTCGAATGTGGATTATTTTTTTTTTTTCGACAAATATTCGAAATTCGCATTTTTTTTGGACAGCCCTACAATGGATTCAGGTTTTTTGAGGGGGGTTACAGAAATCAATACTATTATTCAGCAAGGATGCATTAAGCTGATCAAAAGCGACAAAATACATTTATAATGTTACAAAAAAAATTTATTTTGAAGAAATTCTTTGAACTTTCTATAAATATGAATACTTACATAAACATTTATTTATATTTATTTTAATAAACAAATACTTTGTAACAAACTAATAACAAACAAACAAAACATAGATCAAGCTTTACTCTCCCTAAAAATATGTAATTTGTTGTTATAGGAAAAATTGCTTAAATTAAAATTAAATAAATAAATATTAATATTAAATATATTCAATGTTAAAAATATTAAATAAATATATACATACAAAATATTTATTCTATGCACATTAAAATTAAGCTCAAATTTCACCAAAATTATGTATTTTGAGAGAGTTACACATCTTTCTATTGAAACAGAAAATAGTAGTAAATATGTCAGTGGGATTTGATGCAACACCACTTTCATCAGTCTTTTTAATTTTTAATTTAAAAATCCAAAGACCAGACGACAGCGATATAGAATTATGGGTATGTAATATCACACCCTGAAAGGCTTTTAAACACTTGTTTACTGTAATGGACATCATGTATCAGAGAGTTAAAGACATATGCTTACTAAACACACAAATCTGCTCCTACATGAGCTGAATAAGAAAGCTTTCTCAAGCACGACCCTGAATGCAGGGTAAAGTGCCACGAGATCCAGATGAAGTGTTGAATATGACAGGTTTGGTGCTAATGAGCTGTTTAAGAAATCTGTAGTACACTTGCTCTTTTTTTCATGAGCACATTAGTGATACAGCGAGACATGGCTGGGTCGAGTCATAGGTCTGTAACTGATTTGACAAGTGGATGATGACTAACTCTCTCTGCATGCTCCACTTTCTCCACTTTGTTCCTCAACAACAGGCTGAGAAGAGTCACTGTGACTACCAGACACTTGGCTGATGTGTTCTCTTTTTTTTGAATAAGTGTGAACAGACAGAACACTGGATCTGTTGCCATGGGGACAGTACCTTTGGCTGAAATCATCATCCAGGCCGGCAAGATCCGCTTCTTCTGTGGCACATCAGACTCGTTCTGTTGGCTCTTTGTGGATGCCTTGAAAACACAAAATAGAAATAGATTTTTAAATGAAAAAAAATTGAAGAGTATACAAAAATACAGAAAATTAAAAAACAGTAGGGTATAGAAGCGAAGTGAGTATAGATGAGAAAAGTATAGAATGTATAGAAGAGAGAAACTTTATCAAGTTTTATTTTTAATAAATATAATAAATAAATAAATCACATATTTAAACAATATATAAAAAATGAATACATACAAACATGGTTGATGTTATAGGGAAAAATTGCTTAACGTTTATAAATATATATAAATTATGTATTTTGAGAGTTGTAGTCAGTAAAGACAATAGTAGTCAATATATATAAGTGATACATAACAGTAGGTTATAGAATTATATGTACAGACAAAGACAGGTATAGAAGAGAGAAATTATAGAACTGAAAGTAGGGTATATAGTTTTGTATACAAAGTATAGAACTGAAAAGTGTAGAACAGATGAGTATTAAATATGTTTATGATTTCTGATAAGGAACTACACAGCAAACAGAGAGCACAAGATGTAACAGGAATGTACAAATGATAGTAAAAGCAGCAATAACAGCAGGGTGCGTCCTGCTGCTCCTGAAATAAAAGTGGCTAAGAACTTCCAGCTAGAACAAACATCAGGATACAATACAATCATGCACGAGTCCATATGTTTAAAGGGACAGTTCACCCAAAAATGAAAATTCTGTCATTATTTAGTCACCCTCAATTTGTTTCAAACCTGTATGAGATAACAAAAAATAAAGATATTTTGAAAAATGGTGGTAACCAAACAGTTGACGCTAGCCATTGACTTCCATAATACTTTTTTCCATACTATGCAAATCAATGGGGACCTGTAACCTGTTTGGTTACATTCTTCAAAATATCTTCTTTTGTGCTTAGCATATGAACGAAACTCATACAGGTTTGGAACAACTTAAGTGTGACTAAGTGATGCCAAAATTGTAATTTTTGGGTTAACTATCCCTTTAAATAACCAAAATCCTACCAAAATCTACAATCTGGTCAAAGCTGTGCCACTTTTCAAAAGTTTGGTGTCAATAAGATTTTTAATAAGAAATTAATATGTTTATTTAGCAAGGAAGCATTAAACTGATCAAAAGTGACATTTATAATGTTATAAAATATTTGCATTTCAAATAAATGCTGTTGTTTTGAACTTTCTTTTCATCAAAGAATTTCGAAAGAATGGTTTTCATGAATATTAAGCACAACTGTTTTCAACACAGATAATAATGATAAGAAATGTTTTTAGAGCACCAAATCAGAAACTATTTTCAAAACAATGGCAAGATATGCTATGCAGCATAATAATGTTTCCTATACTATACATTTACGGATGAAACCATCAGAAAAGGGGCAATAGTCTGAAAACAAATGTTTTTTTTTCTTTTTCCATACTTATCCAAACCTGGAAATACCATACTTTTTCATACTGCATAGGAATATTTTTTAATGCACAGGAATAAGAAGTCTCTTATCTGGGTTCCTATGCATTAAACTGTATCTACCCCAAACCTTTGACCGGTAGGTTTTATGTAGTATGCATACACACACACCTCATTTAGAGAGGAAAGAGTGTGTGAAGGATGACTCGTTCCTTTATCTTCTGTGAGTGTGGCGCTCGGAGTCGTGAGCCTGCAGCTGCTGACTTCAAGTGTGGCCGAGTCTAGAGAGGGTGCTGCTGGTCCACTCGAACACTTCTCCACCTCCATCTCCTCCTCAAACGCCTGACTGTTTCTGTGAAGAACCAGCAGTGAAAATCTTCTCTACTTTTCTAAGTTAAGCACCACACTCTGGTAAAAATCCCTCAGATAAGCTTCAATAATGTAAATGGCCTATATCTCGCCAGTCTTTAAAACAATTCATCAACAAAAACAACAATCCCTCGTCAGCATGCGCACACCATAAAAGAAGACAGCCACCTAATAGCCTAATTTCACTGATGAAAGGCATGACTTTTAAATGCATGCAAATCAGCACATTCAGAATCAGTTCATCACAGCAGCTCTTATCACTTGTTTATCATCTGGGTGTTATCAGAGCGTCTGTTTTGAACATGTCCATTCGAGCCCAGTGTGCTCATTATAGAGAAAGACAATAAAAGTGGCCTTTGATGTGAACCCAGCGGTCACAGATCGTTTTTAAGGGAAAAGGTCAAAATTAACACATTCAACCAGACACTTATTATCATGTCTAGCGGGAATATAGATAGATGAGATAAAGGGTGCTAATTTAAGATGACAAAGAATGATAAGACTGCAAGCATGAATGTATTTGAATATTCATGAGGATCTGTAATTGAAGTCAATGTGAAACATTTGCAATCAATTTCACTTCCATAATGCGACAGCATTCAACAAGAAAACAATGTAGCACTTCATTGCATCCATAAGGAATTCTTTCGGATTGAAAAAGTGTTTCAAACCAGAATAAAGCCAAATTTGAATGTGTTAGTGCCAATTTGATTTCATGTTGACTTTAAACAAATGCATTCGACACCAATATATTAACCCTTCCCTTAAATAAGTAAAATAAATGGAGAGGTTGCTGCAAATCATTGCACGCCTACATAGCCAATCAGATTGAGCTCTGTTGTTGTTGAATAATAAATGAATGCCTGTGAGTGACAGGCTGAATCACCTCAGGGTTTGATCCTCTTCTTTGACATGCACTCTGTAAATGTATTTCCCGGGCATGAGAGAGAAGATGTCGCCCTCCTTTAGGCAATGCCACTGGTCCTTCTCCAGCGGCTGAGGCGCAGCCACAATGTTCGTCTGAATAAAACAAGGGTTCAGGTGTGTCTAGAGGATAGCAATGAGAGGAATACTGGTCAATCACATGCAAATAATAAGCCTTTTTGCATAGGTCTTTTATATACAGGCATGCTCAGAATTACTTTGCCACCTTGTGTTGAAAGAGACAACGAGGAGAAGAAGGAATCAGGCAGGATTTGTCTCCTGTATGAGTGAAATGTCTGAATATTTCTGAAGCATGTGCGCAAATGCTAAGCCACGGCTTTGACAACAATTTCTTTCAACAAAAAGTCCAAATTTGAGCAAGTGTTGTTTATTATTATGTTTTTTTTTTTTTTTTTTTAGGTTTTAGCCATTTTTGAGCATTTGCCATATTTGTTAGATTTATACTTCTATTGATATATTTGTACTTAGTACAACTTGAATTTCTTTTTAAAATGTTTACTTTTTTAACTTTTTCCCATCTAATATTTATATATTTCAGCTGTATTTCAATGAATAAAAACAATTGAATAGTTTTAGCAAGGCTCGAAATTGCGACCATTTTGGTCGCATATGCTCCTGAAATTTAATCTGTGCGACCTCAAAATATATTTGGGAGCATTTGTGCGAGTGCATATAATTGTTGTCGTGCGACCTGTTTTAATTTCTCTAAAAACGTTCAGAGTATGTGCCTTCTGAGTGTTGATAAGGTGACCTGTCTGCCGTTCTATTAAACGTTAGGCTACATAACCAATTAAACTTCATCTTTACATTCTTAACTTTAATGCAGATTTTAGATTGGTTAATATTAGCTGTCAATCACTCAGTCACTGCTTTCCGCTGTCCCTGTTTAGTTAACAATAACAACACTGATTTGAGCTTGTGGAGCTAGAAAAAAAATGTATTATCTCAGTTAGGTATCAATAATCTGAATATTCATGAGATTTTTGAAATCAAGGACTTGTAATATACTCAGAGGCGAAAGATCAATGGAGGCGAACATTACCCAAATGCAATCATCGTTGCTATGACAGCATGACTAACAGGCTATAACGACACATGTAATTAAGAGAGACAGCTGCTCAAGAGAAAAAGATGCGAGGAGAGAGCTCATATTTAAAAACTTTTGATGTCTTCTTAACATCAAAGGGCGAGTGCCGCTTTTATTCGACAGAAGAGTGTAAAATGACAAAACCACAATCACGAATCTCAGCCCACATCAGATGACTAACAAAAACCTACAGGCTTCAGACGCAGCTGGCCATTCAGGTTCTCAAGGATGCCGTGGTTTCTGGACACTCTCTTATCATTCACCTGGTGGAGAGCAAAGACAAAGTGAAATGCTGCTATAATGGTAAACTGTATCTTAAAAAGTATGAATGTTTCTGGTGAACGGTGCAAAACTTTAAAAGTTTGGGTTCTCTAAGATTTTTTAAAGAAATCTTTACTTTTATTCAAGTATGCATTCAGCCGATCAAAAGTGACAGTAAAGAGATTTATAATGTTACAAAACATTTTTACACTTGAAAATAAATTCTGTTCTTTTGAACTTTCTATTGATGAAAAAATTTCAATTTCCACAAAAAAAAAAAAAAATCAGCACAACTTTTTTCAATATTGATACTAATAAGAAATGTTTCTTGAGCAGCAAATCAGCATATTAGAATGATTTCTGAAGAATCATGTGACACTGAAGACTGGAGTAATGATGCTGAAAATTTAGCTTTGATCACAGGAATAAATTGCATTTTTAAATATATTCAAATTGAAAACATTTCTTTTGAATTGTAATATTTCACAATATTATTATTATTTTTATTTTTTTTGCTGTCACTAAAATACTCCTTTAAAAACATTTAAATCACTGAACAGTAGTGTATGTATTCCTATATGAAGAGAATTCAGTGTCACTTCCAGTCATAAATGTTCAACGGCGCCCACCACTATCATAAACATTGTTTGCTGCAGCTCAGTGTCATTCATCGTGTGTAGCAGAACATTACAGTGACACCATGAGGCCACTTCACTGTAATCTCGGTGATTTATTAAAGACCTCATGATATGAAACGACTCGAGCTTTCTGTTTTGTCTTGACATATTTCCTTATGTAACAGGAAGCTGGCGTAAGACAAACAAGATGGGGTTTTTTTTGCAAGTGTAACGGAGGCCAGCGAGTAAGTGCTGAGGACCCGGGAGAGAGGGGTTACACAAGACAAAGATTTTAAATGTATAATTTATTTATATGCTAAAGGCTGTCAACTTGTATGTGTACATTAGCATATAGTTTACCTTAAAGCAAACTGCCATTTTGATTCTATTGGGTCTTTAAAAAAAAAAGAAAATCTATGCTTTATAACCAATGTCAGGACTCCTGAGGTTTGTTAGTACAATGCATAACATTTTTTGTCAATTCATGGACCACTCTATGAGATATTTCACCTCAGTATCACCTATTTCTAACCCTCAGACATAAGAGTTTGGGTGCCATCTTGAGGGCTTTGATTGTCATTGCTCAATGATAAATGGCTCATGCATGAAACTGAAAGTAACACATTTGTTTTGTGTGTTCTGCATTAAACCAACATGAAGAAAACATTCAATATGCCAAAACATACATCTATATAAACTATGTAAACAAAAACATGCAGCTTTAGCATACAGACAAGTCTATTTTATTTGGGTAATTCCACCATGACTATTTAGCTTTGAAAATGCATTTCTGTAAAAGTGCACAGCAGACTTGGCTCAAGTTCCGCCACTTGAATTATTATTAGTTAATTATAACTTGAGAATTTGCACAATGGAAATTACATTAGCATGCTATTTAATATATTTTTAAGACATACTAGTGAAATACAGTACATAGTACTAATAGTCCACTTACCCCTAGAAATGGTCCTCTCCCCAGGACAGTTTCTCCATAGGGCAGCTCTATAGGACTGCCACCGTCCACCTGCTCCAGCTCAAAGCCTGGCATCTGTGCATAAGAAGGCACACAGACCTGTTTGTACTTAAAGTTCACTGTAATTAACTATAAAGTGTATACAAATGCTGTAAAGCAGATTTGGGCTCGCATGCGCTGCTGTTTTAAAACTTCCTCAGTACAAACTCTCCCATTATTACTTTAAGAACGAAATTGCTTACTATTTAATTAGGTTGCGAAGACGAATTCGTTACAGTCAACCTTTCGCTGCTTTGTGTACAAGAAAAATGCTGAAGAAGCTGACTGTGTTGACTGAACGAGATGTGTAACAAGAAATGAATAATATTTCGGACTTCCGGTGAACTCCACGACGAGCATGAGCATACGCTGTGTAAACACGCACGTGGGACCCTTTCTAAACGTTTACCCACAAGGTTGCACAAATTTAGGACACGAATAATAAAAACTGTAACCTATAACTCAAATTCTGCACTACAATAATGCAGAATCAAAACAACTTTAAATTTCCGCTGGAGAGACGCGCATGCGCAGTAGGAAGGGGCGAGGTTTGCCTTGTGAGGTTTCCGGTGTAAACAAACGCTGACCTGGAGTAATGATGCTGAAAATTTAGCTTTGATCACAGGAATAAATTGCATTTTTAAATATATTCAAATTGAAAACATTTCTTTTGAATTGTAATATTTCACAATATTATTATTATTTTTATTTTTTTTGCTGTCACTAAAATACTCCTTTAAAAACATTTAAATCACTGAACAGTAGTGTATGTATTCCTATATGAAGAGAATTCAGTGTCACTTCCAGTCATAAATGTTCAACGGCGCCCACCACTATCATAAACATTGTTTGCTGCAGCTCAGTGTCATTCATCGTGTGTAGCAGAACATTACAGTGACACCATGAGGCCACTTCACTGTAATCTCGGTGATTTATTAAAGACCTCATGATATGAAACGACTCGAGCTTTCTGTTTTGTCTTGACATATTTCCTTATGTAACAGGAAGCTGGCGTAAGACAAACAAGATGGGGTTTTTTTTGCAAGTGTAACGGAGGCCAGCGAGTAAGTGCTGAGGACCCGGGAGAGAGGGGTTACACAAGACAAAGATTTTAAATGTATAATTTATTTATATGCTAAAGGCTGTCAACTTGTATGTGTACATTAGCATATAGTTTACCTTAAAGCAAACTGCCATTTTGATTCTATTGGGTCTTTAAAAAAAAAAGAAAATCTATGCTTTATAACCAATGTCAGGACTCCTGAGGTTTGTTAGTACAATGCATAACATTTTTTGTCAATTCATGGACCACTCTATGAGATATTTCACCTCAGTATCACCTATTTCTAACCCTCAGACATAAGAGTTTGGGTGCCATCTTGAGGGCTTTGATTGTCATTGCTCAATGATAAATGGCTCATGCATGAAACTGAAAGTAACACATTTGTTTTGTGTGTTCTGCATTAAACCAACATGAAGAAAACATTCAATATGCCAAAACATACATCTATATAAACTATGTAAACAAAAACATGCAGCTTTAGCATACAGACAAGTCTATTTTATTTGGGTAATTCCACCATGACTATTTAGCTTTGAAAATGCATTTCTGTAAAAGTGCACAGCAGACTTGGCTCAAGTTCCGCCACTTGAATTATTATTAGTTAATTATAACTTGAGAATTTGCACAATGGAAATTACATTAGCATGCTATTTAATATATTTTTAAGACATACTAGTGAAATACAGTACATAGTACTAATAGTCCACTTACCCCTAGAAATGGTCCTCTCCCCAGGACAGTTTCTCCATAGGGCAGCTCTATAGGACTGCCACCGTCCACCTGCTCCAGCTCAAAGCCTGGCATCTGTGCATAAGAAGGCACACAGACCTGTTTGTACTTAAAGTTCACTGTAATTAACTATAAAGTGTATACAAATGCTGTAAAGCAGATTTGGGCTCGCATGCGCTGCTGTTTTAAAACTTCCTCAGTACAAACTCTCCCATTATTACTTTAAGAACGAAATTGCTTACTATTTAATTAGGTTGCGAAGACGAATTCGTTACAGTCAACCTTTCGCTGCTTTGTGTACAAGAAAAATGCTGAAGAAGCTGACTGTGTTGACTGAACGAGATGTGTAACAAGAAATGAATAATATTTCGGACTTCCGGTGAACTCCACGACGAGCATGAGCATGCGCTGTATAAACACGCACGTGGGACCCTTTCTAAACGTTTACCCACAAGGGTGCACAAATTTAGGACACGAATAATAAAAACTGTAACCTATAACTCAAATTCTGCACTACAATAATGCAGAATCAAAACAACTTTAAATTTCCGCTGGAGAGACGCGCATGCGCAGTAGGAAGGGGCGAGGTTTGCCTTGTGAGGTTTCCGGTGTAAACAAACGCTGACATTTAAATCCTCAGCCGTCAGCGAGACGCCTCCGTCGGTATGAATCTTTACAAATAACATGTTTAGTTTTTTATAAATATTATTAATTTATCGTACAGAATAGGGTTGTATAGATGTGACCGTTTCGTATTTGTTTTTAAAATCTGTTTTAGACACTGTTAGCTAGATTTACTTGGTGACTTTGTCCACGAACGAACAGATAGTGCGATCGTTCGTTCAATTACACGCACACTATAACCGTTGTGTTGCTTAAATAACGCATTATTTGTAAGTCATATGTGTCCCTGTACCACAAACCAGTCATAATGGTCATAAAGTCATAAATAAGCTTTCCATTGATGTATGGTTTGTTAGGATAGGACAATATTTGGCCGAGATACAACTATTTGAAAATCTGGAATCTGAGGGTGCAAAAAAAATCAAAATATTGAGAAAATCACTTTTAAAGTTGTCCAAATTAAATCTTTAGCAATGCTATTACTAATCAAAAATAAATTTTTGATATATTCACGGTATTGTGACCCATGCAATGTATTGTTGGCTATTGCTACAAATATACCCTTGCGACTTAAGACTGGTTTTGTGCTCCAGGGTCACATATGATCTGTCATACAAATAACTGGTGTTGGACTCTGCTGAAACTGAAACTGTTCTAGGACGCTGAGAGATGCAAAATGTCTGTAAAAGGAGCAACAGCGCAATCTTCAGCCGAGATAAAGCATCCAACTTGATCCCTGGTGACCAGGATCCACTTCAGCAGAACTTTACAGAGACCCTTCCTACAGAGATGAGTGTTAGGATCTTCAGTGAGCTGGATGTCAGGAGTTTGTGCCGGGCCTCGCTCACCTGCAGACACTGGAATGATATAATCGAGGCCAGCGATCAGCTGTGGAGGAGCTACTGTCTTACAGTGCTGGCTATTTGCCGGAGGGAGGTGGATGGGGACAGGCTTGTTGGGTGTACATGGAAGGTTTGTGTTATTTCTGCTTCATTTTGTTCCCATCACTGCTGGTTGTTTCTTATTTACCTTTCCTTTTTTGTTCCAGGTTACTCTTGTGCGTAACTACAGGAAAGGCTGCGCAAAGCGGCGGTGGCTGAAGGGCCGATACAGTAACATCCGCTCTGCTGATGATATCCCGCCCAACAGCATGTGTCCACTGGACGTGGAGACCTGGGGAGAGATACTAGAGGCGGAACTGGATAGATAGAGCAGAGACAGACTTTTGGGATCCTGCCAATGGACTGAAATATATCAGCTGTGTCTACAATGGAAGTACTATGACTGAAACACTTGCTGGGCAAATAATTTTATAATTGGTATTGCAAAAAAGTTCAAAGACTGTGGCGGCCAGAATACATGATAATGTGGCTTTTGTTACCGAACATTTTAGTTGTTTTAGTTGTAATTTTCTTGAGACTGTAATGGAAAATAAGGTTTTATAGGTTTTATATGATGGAATCATTTTATAGATGGAACTGAGAGAGATCTTTTCTTCGCTCTTTTCGTATAGATCAACAAAACTGTGCACATTTTGATTTAAGTATTGATTTTTGTTAATTTATTTGATTTTTAGAGTCACTGCCAAAAAGTGTTTTGCCTTAAATCATGCAACTATTATTATATCAAAGCTAATATATTAATGAATATTATGTGTCCTAATGCTATACTTCCCTCTTCAGCGCTGGCCTCTCTTTCCATTTCTGCTGCTATCTGTAATATGCATATGTCTTTAGAACCACATAATAATTTAAAGCAATATAGAAATATTGTTACATTTAAAAGCACCATTTTTGCAGTGTAAAAATGCCTTTTTTCATACAGTATTCATACAGAAATCAGTATGCATGAACTAGCACTGTGGAAATGGAAAGCCTATTTCATTTTTAAAAAAGATATATATTTTTTTGTTCCACAGGTTTTATTATTACACTGACAGATATAAAACACAGAACAATACAGTGCAGAGAACATTGTCTGCATTTTTTCCCTATCTTATCTCCATGTTTAACTCCGAATTACAGTCAAAACTGTAGGTGAAGAGAGAAAAGGGGGGAAAAAAGTGAATCAGACCGAAACTAACACATTACATTACATTACCTCCCCCATCCATAGACCCCTCAGGAGGATTGACAGGAAACTGCATTAATATAATAATACTATATATATATGAGATAAATATAATAATTTATGAAATGTATATAATAATAAAGTATGTATTCAAATGAGAGAAGAGAGAAAGGGGAAAAAAACAAATATACATGCAGAAGTATATACACAACCATGTTGTACTGTACATAAATGTAAACATGTTCACACACTGAAAAACTCAATCAGAATCTAGTGAGGTCAAAGAGACAAAGAAATTTAGAAAGGGGTTCCAAATTTTGTAGAATTTAACAGTTGAGCCCTGAATAGTGTACTTTTTGTTGTTTTTCTAGAGAAAGGAAAGACATGAGATATTTTAACCAATATGTAGTTGAGGGTGGAGTTGGACACTTCCAATGTAGCAAAATGCAAAAAAAAACTTCTCATTCTGACGGCACCCATTCACTGCAGAGGATCCACTGGTGAGCAAGTGATATACAGTAATGCTAAATTTCTCCAAATCTGTGCTAATGAAGAAACAAACTCATCTACATCTTGGATGGCCTGAGAGTGAGTACATTTTCAGAAAATTGTATTTTTTGTGAGAACTATTCCTTATGAACTCATAATGGAGGAATCTGTGAGATAAAACTATTATGAATGTTAAATGAGAATATAACTTGCCTACTTATCTGATTAATCAAATTATGTATATTCCTCTTCATTATATTATTTAAAATGGCATGAATGTAATTTAAAAGGACACTATTATTGGTCTGACTGACCATTAAAAATCCACGCACATACTGTTTTAATTAGAACTAATGTTTTTATATAACTACTACTATTTGTTGCAAAGCTTTCTGGAAAGACAAAAATGCACGTAAACATGTATATACTTCTTCAAAAAACATCATAACAGCCTATTAAAAATAGGTTTATAATTAATTTAGTTAATTATATTAATGTTTTATTGACATTTCAAGCTCACTAAACACGTAATAGCAGTGTTTTGCGTTTAGTACATTTAAAATGTACTTTTTTCATGTATTATAAAAATGGCCCAGTACTGCATGCGGTAGCAATAGAGAAGCACTACGTGATTCTTCAGTTTCAGCACTTTGGACAGGGACTGTTTTTAATCGCGAGGATAACGGAGATGGACGCTAACACAGTGGGATTAGGATATAAATCTATTGCTTAATAAACTATTTACAATATTTTTGAATCCTAAAATACAACACACATGACTAAAATACATAAACAAACAATCGAGAGTAGCAGTGCCTATTTTAGTGTGCGTTACCCAGCGCGAGACTAATGGCCATTGGTATATTATATGTGCCCAGTTTAGCCATATATATGCATATGCATTGATATATGCTGCAATGGTTAAAATGGGTGTGATGCTTGTGTAGACGTCACAGCATCTCTCAACAGCTTCCTGGGACCATCCGCCATGCCGTTAATGACGGGGAGCCCTGGAAATACATCGACCTCCGTTATCTCGCAACCATGGCCGACGTTCCAGCGATAATAAACATCGCGATCTCCTTGAAAATCCAACCCAATGACGGACCCGTGTTTTATAAAGTGGACGGGACGAGGTTCGGCCAGAGCAGGACAATCAAATTGCTGACAGGATCGAAATACAAAATCGAGGTGATCGTGAAGCCGGGTAGCGCGGAGGCCACGTAAGTCGAATACGCGGTTAAACTGATCCTGTTTTTATGCTTCTGATATTATAGGTGGTTGCATATAAATAGCTCTTAGCACTCGATGTTTTTCGCAATCCTGAGGTCGGAAGGTGCACCTGCGCTCCTGTAAGAAATTAAATATATCGTATATGTGATATAATTAAATAGACTGCTGCATAGGTGAATAAGCCGATTTGCGCAGTTATTTAGAAACGCTGTAAAACTGAGCCATGGGGATGTGTTACGAGTGCACGAGCCTTTAATGTTTAATTGACAGAAGGAATTTCAGATGTGTGTCTCTTCAGATAGTCTGACGCTTGTTTCGATGGGATTTCAGCACAATGGGAATCGGCGGAAAGAGCTTCCCTTTGGAGCAGCAGTCCAAAGATGAGGAGCAGATCGTCTACAATGGCACCTACGACACTGAGGGAGTGCCACACACCAAGAGCGGGGACAGACAACCTGTGCAGGTCTCCATAGAGGTAACACAGCCCAGCCGGGATTCGGAATAGAATAGAATAAAATAGAATTCATTATGAAGTCACGTGGAATTGCTAGATGCTAAATTGTGCATACTGAGGATTAGGGATTTGACGCTAAACCCAGCCTAAGCATTAGATTTCACTTGTAATTGGTACCGCACTGTTTTGGCTATTGACCTAAATTATGCTTCAAATTACTGAGAAGGTTGTGCTTCTGTTACTTTGCAAGAGTCTGTTACTTTATTCAGTTCCACCACACAAAGGCACAATGCAAACAGGGAAACGTTGCACATCTCGAAAAGCATGCAAAACAGAACAACAAAAACGCAAAATTAATACAAACACACACACACACACACACACACACACACATATATATATATAAAATACAAATAACAGGATAAAAAAATAAATAAATACATACATACATTAGGGCAGTTACATAACTTTGAAAAGCTTTAGAATTTGTATTGTTTTTATTAGCTTCTTATTTTGTGATCTCATATTAGAAAGGGTTTTAAAGTATATTTTAAGATCAGTGTTACAAAATGTAATGTATGATGGTTTCTTTTGAATGACTTTTGACTTATGTATATAAAACTTTGCTAAGATAATTAACAGATTAATAATATAAATATGTTTATCAGAAAAAGATTGGGGTTTGATAACAAAGTAAAATATCATGAGGTTCTAAATTAAGGGCTTTGTTGAATTTTTTTGTTAGGTCTATTTTAAAGTCAACCCAAAATGAAATAGAAAAATAAATGTTCAATATCTTCAACAGATACATTACAAAAGGTACATTTATCACAAACACTATGAATATATCTGCTAACAACTGCATTTACAGGATAATATCTGTGAATAATTTTGTAAAGTACTTCTTTTACTTTATTAGAAATTACATATTTATATGGTAACATCCAAATGCTGCGCCAAGATATACAATGAGGTTTAAGCCATTTTGATTTACATGGAGGATTGGATCCGACATTAAGGGAGTTTCTTATAAAACTGTTATTAAAGAGCTTGTCAAAAAAGGAGAGACCATTTACAAAAAGTTGGAGATTTTGTAGGCTTGTTAGGCTTGTATTTACATCAGAGAATTTGGTTAAAATGATTATGCCACTAGGAATAGCCTTGATTACTTTGATTACTTTGTTTTTGTTTACAAAAAAGCCATATTTTGTAATAACATTAGGGTAAGTGTATAATTGCCCATTCTTGTCAATAAGCTGGTTTACAATTAATATGTTATGCCGAACCCAATTCTCCATATACAATGACTTGTTATTATGAGTGATATTACCATTGTTCCATATAAAACACCTGCTAGGAGAAAAATTGTGTTTGTACAAAAGTGACCAGTAAAGTAATGCTTGTTTGTGATAATTGGCCAAAGCAATGGGAAGTTTGCCAGTTATATAAGGACACTGCAACAAAAAATGCAATCCCCCAAGTTTTTCAAATAAATGATATGGGACAATATTGAAAATACTCGTTTGATTTTTTAAAAAGTTTTTAAGCCAGTTAATTTTTAAAATTTGGTTGAAAGTTGTAAAATTAAGAACATTTAACCCACCATCAGATAGTTTATTAACAAGGACACTTTTTT